>NC_143504.1:47511481-47822500 GCF_051622355.1 Phaseolus vulgaris
AGCCCACTCAAAACCCTATCCCAACAACATCTTGTCCCAATGCCATTCAAGTCCATGAGCATGAGGGGTTGCATGTCCTCTACCACTTCAGGTACACTCTTTGGTGGTCCAAAAAATGTGTCACTTCCCTCATCCTCCACCCTTCAACTCAGCACCAACAACTCACATACCTTCAATTACTTCCAAGACAGCAAAAACGCTGCTGCATCAGCTCACATGTCTGCCACAGCTTTATTGCAGAAAGCAGCCCAAATGGGTGCCGCTGCAACTAATAATAGCATTAACTCTCCCACCATTATGCAGAAAAGCTTTGTTAGTGGCATGACTGGTCCTGACCCCAACCATAATCCTTCTTCCTATGACCCCTTCCATCCTCCACACTCTGATGATCAATCTCACATGGCTGGGATTAGTGGTGCTGGAGCCTTCACCAACCAATTTTTTTACAAGGGGCAACAAGAGATATCAGTAATACTTGATTCAAACACTAGTGATATGGGAATTTTCGGTGCAATGTTCATGGGAAATGAGCACAACCAAGGCGTGATGAAGAACGTGGAGCAAGAGGTTGGTGCTAATGGTTCAGGTTTGATTCATAGAAGAGATGTATCAGAAGGAAATCCAATGGGGGATTCAAGGTTTGGAGGTGGTGACATGACAAGGGTCCATGATTTCTTGGGTGTTGGGGGTGCAACTTCAAGGGCAGGAAGTTTGCATGAAACACAGAAACAACAACAGCAAAGTTTGGAGTTAGAGGCATTAACCCACCAGAGGTTACAAATGATTAATCACTTTCACCACCACCTTCCACATGGGGATTCTGCTATGGAGAAGTCCATTTGGGACATTTGAGAACCGATACAAACGTGCTGTCTGGTTTAATTTAGACTTATAAAAGAGAATGTTTCCTTAAATGATTTTCTTGTAAGTTTGTAACATTGTCTGATAACAGTTCCTCAGCCACTTATTCTCAATAATTAGCCTATCTTTTAATCAATTATGAGTTCAAAATCAGACGAAAAGAAAATCGAATTAGTTCAAACCGAACTAGGGAAGGTACCTGTTGTAAAGGATGGGTCTGAATTTCAATAAATATATAAGTATTTTTTAAACCTAAAACCATCTTTTTTTTAAAATATTATTTAAACTTGAAATAGTAATTACCAATTTCATGTGTAATAAGATTCTTCGTAAATTTATTTTTGAAAATTGATGTATATTACTAGATAATCGTATATTTTTAAGAAAATTCTTCTTAATTATATCTCAAAAACAAAATCAATTTGAATTAAGTATATTGTTCATTAATTTATCTTTTAAAACTAGATAACCATTGAAGAATGATTTTTTTCAAGATAGTTGAAAAATAGAAAAAGTTACTATATCCTAATAAAGTCTATAACTTTAAAAAGCAAATTATGCTAATTACTCAATATTAATTCGTGTTCCTAAAATTTTCCTAAACATGATTTTTTTTTTATGTGCACTCGCTACCAAAAGAATGATAAAAGAATAAAAAACGTAATGTTAATAAAAAAGAAGGGTAATAGAATAAATTTGATTGAACCTTTTTATACTTTTAAAAATAATGATAACAGTAACATTATAAAAGAAAAACTAGTAAGAAATAAATAATATTCTAATATTTATATAAAAATAGCAAAAAGTACAATTATTTTTAAAATAAAACATTAAAAACATAATATTTTATTAAAAAAATAATAACTAAATAATATTATTTAAACTTCTAAATAAAAATAACAAATTATAACTAATGCATATATTAATTATTTAATATATTTATATTAATATATATATATATATATATATATATATAGATAGATAGATAGATAATATATACGTGTATGCATATATATATATATATATATATATATATATTCTTCACACTCCACTTTTATAATTTTTCTATTTGAGATATAAAATATTTTTATTGAAATTTTATTTTGTGTGCTCTTGAGGCATATTTCATTATCTTTGTCATTCCAAAAATTATCTTCCGAAAACTTCGTTTATTTTTCAGTAAAAAGGAAAAAATAGGTTTAAAAGGTGAGTTGATTGGTTAGTACAACCAAGAGAAGAAGAAAAAAAAGCTAATAAAAAAGTTTGAATAGAAGGAAAGTGGAGGTGAAATTAGAAAGATGGGAAGTAAATAGCAATGTTATTAAAGTAACTTACAATGGGCCAACAGTCCCGGCAAGGAAGGCCATAAGTTGAAATAGGCCCAAAACTGTAACCCTAGTTTCATCACGTATTTTTTTATATATATATACACACACACGGCGAATACAGTGTTCTCGCTCTGTCCTTCGCCGAACATAATTTCTATTAGGTTTTCAATTTTCTTTTTCTCACTTCGTTTGCCTCTTTTCATTCGATCTTCTTCGATCTTTTTCATTTTCTCGATCTCAATTATTTTTAGCATTTTTTTTAAGGCAATGATGGTAACAACTACCTATTTTATGAGGGAATTGAGAATTTTCCCTTGTGATTATAAATCTACCAATGGATCCTTCTGAGCCTTCTGTATTTTTATTTTTATTTTTAATATTTAGTTGGGTTAGTTAATTGGTATTGCCGATGAGAGAATACAGTGTGACTCTTCTCTGGGGAAGAGAGTGAATAGAGAGCCATTGAAGTGATGATACCTTCTTCTGACTTTAATGGATGTGGATTTATTCAATCAGACTACAATTATCTGATCAATGGCTCTCTTCTCATTAATCACTCATTTTCTTATTCTCTACATTTCTCTACATCCTCTCATTAATCACTCCTTTTCTTATTTGCTAGATAGATATAATATTCTTTAAATGACTTATTTAGTTTCATTTTCTAATTCTTTAGATTTTGGGATAAGATTACAAGCAAATGAATTTAAAAATTGGACCATCTAATCCTCAAAAATATTAATTAATTAATCTAAATCAAAGTTTATATGAATATAATACATTTTACATTAACTATCTTCTAAACCTATGTTTTTAATAAATTTCAATTAAAAAAAAAACCTAGAATAAATCACTCACAGAATATGCTTCCCACAATACCGGCTGAATATTATTTTATGGCTTTTTACTATGTTTTAATTTTTAAAATACTAGGTAAAATAATATAAAATAATATACATTAATGTAAATTAATGTATTTTCTAATATAAAAAGAATCTACATAAAAGATTGTGATTTTATAAAAGCTAAAAAAATAACATTAGAAGCTAAAATTATGTTAGACAAAACTGGCTATTTTATAAGGAAAAACTATAAAATAATATTATAAAGAATAAACATATTTAAACCTTAATTTATAATCACTTGTTTAAGACTAAACTTTATTTAAATCTTAATTTATAATCACTAAATATATTTAATCCTTAATTTATAATCAACTTATTATAAGACAGGGTTTGGTTTAATGTCAGGCTATGCCATTATTGTAATTCTGAATTTATGTCAGTGAAAAACACAATTCATACTTTTAGCCAAGGCATCTTTTTTTCTCATTATTCTCATATTTCATAAAATGTCTATAATTCTGTTCTATATCTATAATAAAATGTCAAAAAAATGATACACAAAATTTGATATATCATTTTGGTATTTGCCTAAGCCTCTGCATAAACATAATAGAATGGATGAAATTGGTCAATACACGCTAGGAACCCGATAAATCCAATGCTAAACGTCGAGGCAGAGGGGATGCAAAAAATATTTAATGCTGATCAACACTGTAGGGGCAAAATGTTTCAGGTTTCGATAAAAACTTTGAACTTATTACAAGTGCTAAAGACATAATTCTGCCGTTAAAAAACTGTATAACTCAAAGAGGTTCGTTATTTAGCCACATTCAGTAATTTTGCAGGGCTACGAGGTCTCTTTACCTTTCCACCCTGAGAACTTCTCAAAGTCGGTGACAATAATATTGCAATAATCTATTTAACTTATAAATCATAGTAATAAATAGGGTTGGAGTTACAAAAAATTGGTTTTCCACCATCCATGGAGATGGCCCTAAGTATGATTGGTCTGTGGGAATGGTTGCCCCAAACGTAGCTGAATGCCAACATGAATTGTATTCGAGACAGCCTTCAAAATCTCTTTCTCTGCGTGCTGTGCCATTTCCATTGCATCCCTGTGGATAAATAAACATAAGTTGCCGCAAGAGACTGACCCAATTCACAACCAAACTGACAAAAAGGTTAGACAAGAGAAATTACCGAATTGGGATATCAGGTGCCATGGAAACCTCAATTTGAAGAACTATCTTGCTTTGAAACATGTGGCGTGTTATGCGCTCAACTGACATCTGAAACCGGCAAGAGACAATTAAAGATTGAATACACAAGTAATTCTAAATCCACCTTTAAAGTTCAAGAGTACTTCCATTAAAAATGGAAGCGTTTTTCAGCCACCTTCAATAAATATTGAAACAGAAACTTGATATGACACTCATACTAGTAAGAGAATCGCAACCATCTAAGTCCCCAAATTTTATAGCTAAGAGAACATGAATAATTGCAGAATAATCCGTTTGCATCTAACCAATAAAATCAAAGAATCCCAAAATAGAGGAGAGACCCATATAAAATTACAACTAAAACCTATTTTGATTGTCTTCTGCTTTTCGCATATAAATGTTACCTGGGGGAATTTTGATGAGATGATGTCAGAAACAATTCCTTTAATGTTACTATCCTCAGCAGGAACAATACTGTGATGGTCCATGTCTCCAATCCAACTATCTTGCTGATCTGTTGTGCAGGGAGAAGCATGTGACATTGCAGGATCTACAAAATAGAAATAAGAATAGGGCAAATTTAGAGTTAAAAAATACAAAATAGAAGAACATATCCACTACCAAAACAAGAAAAGTCATTTAGATTTTTAAATTTAAGAAAACCCCATTACAATACATCATTGTAAATAACTGAATTTAAGTTGCTTTAAAGCTGCAATTCGAAAATATAGCCTGCATGAATAGAAAATTAGGCATAACTTTGTCATGCACAGATTTATGGTGGGTGAAATTAGATAAAATGAAAAGAACCAATGGTGAAAGATTTAATCTTCATTAAGACATTCATAACAGGCTAAAGCATTTTCTCTCCATACAATGATCAGTAGTACCAGAGCCGAACAGTTAGCAAGTGCTGAAATAGAGACAACTATGCATTAGTATATAAGAACCCAAGACAACATACTGCATTTTTAGCTTTAGACAACGCCTAAAATAAGGATGCATAGCAGAGATGGGTCAAACCCTTGCCCTGATGCCAACTTAAAATCGAAGGAGATAATATTTTAGTGACAGTAAAGGAGTGAGAAATCTGCTCACCTTAAGAGATTTACATACACGGCTAATAAATACAGAGCACACTTTGCAAGAGAAAAGTATTAAGTCTACTTCTAGGTTACAGTGTATGTAGACTACCTTTATTAAATGGAACAATTACCATTATAATTTCCAACAATAATAATCTCATACAGATATTAATTCAGTAGCAGTCAAATTATTCCATTGCTTAGCTTTCATTCTTCTAAAACAGGAACTTGACACTGTTGCTCACTCTATGCCCCCTATTCAGTCAAACTCCATTGCTCTGTTTTCAGTCTTTTAAAGAGGAGGTTTAACAGAGTAAACTGCCTCCTATCCGGACATTTCACTGCTTACTCTTTTGTTCAGACTAGACATAAAAACTTACTTCTGCTCTGGTCCTTTTGTCAATTCCTAGTATGTTTTTATTGACAAATGTTAGTTGTTAATGTGTTAGTTATTATTAGTGGGAGGACTCAAACCCACGACTTATATCTCCCTCTCTTCTACTTGTACCACCTAGCCAACTTTATAGAACTATACATGATTTATATATATTTCAAGTTATTTTTCACTGTATATCTAAATTTATTCAATTCAATTTGCAATTTAAAATTAAAAAATTCTATTATAGGGGTTCACAGTAACTTTGGGTAACAACTATGTCCATTATTAAAAAAAAATGTGAAAACAAATAACTATGATTCTGCAAGTAAGAAATTTATAAAACTAAAAAACAGACCTATGTGTATAAAAATTTCAACCACAGTAGGGTGAGACTTGTGAATTTGATGACGAACATTTTCACCAATGTCATGTGCAGCACTGACACTAGAAAAAGGATCAACCTGCAAGGTAAACCTACAAATTAAGCCCTGAAAACTGACAGACGCAGTCCAATCATGAGTTCATAACACAGTGCATGTGACATAAAGAATATAAAATACAGGAGAACTGACCTCAATATTTACATCAAGATACAGATATGAACCAGCTCTTCTACCTCTTAAACGATGGCACCCCTGCATACAAATTAAAAAAGAAACATCAAAGAAACGAACAAAAAAATGTAATCTAAGCTGATATATTCATATACAGAACACCAGAGCAGTATTAATGTACACCTGGTTAAAGTGCATACAAAAAATTAAAGTAGAACTTTATACATTTCTTCAAGTAAGATGACACCAGAAAATAAATCATATGCAAGTCTCAAGGTTGCAAAAATAACAGTTTAAAAAGAATATTTGAAAGAAGAAGAAAAACCTTGACACCATCAACTTGCAATATTGTTTGTTTAATAGGATCCAACTGCTGAGCCGGGATTGCAGCATCAACCAATTCCAAGACACTGATAATTGATCAAAATATCAAAATCAGCAATAAAAATTAGAGCTAGAAGTTTGGACATAACCAAAATTCCCTGTAGATAATTCTAGTGAACTATAAACTTTTTTCTATCCCCCTTAGTTTAGGCAGAATCAGTTTCCCAAGTCATTACACATCTTGAGTCACTTTACACCCACTTGTATTCTATGTTATCGTAATAGTTTCCCAAATTGAAATTTCCATTAAGCACGGACAAAGAGGTAGAAAACTATATGACTGAAATTATTAAATAAATGAATTGCATTAGCCATTAAAGTGGGTCCATTAGTATGCAGAAAAGAAACAACACACTGAAATTATTAAATAAATGAATTGCATTAGCCATTAAAGTGGGTCCATTAGTATGCAGAAAAGAAACAACACATCAATTTATATATGTCAAATGTAAATCGTTAAAAGATCAGTCCAACATGACAACCATCCATCAAAAAGTATGATTAACACATAAAATCCCTCTGGGAAAAACAAGTAAACTTGTTATATCTAATTAGATGTCATATCCAACAAGATAAATCTAATAGGTATCCAACACATGTCTATGTCTAGCATAGGTTTCTTCAATATTTTGTTGTATCCTCGTATTAGGAGGATCACACTAGTTCCCTTAAGTTGTTTAACTTGGGTTCAAAAATGTGCTTGACATACATAGGATTAAGAAAAGACAGTTTCAATAAGATATAAACAATCAGTTAAACTAGCAAGCAAAGTGAAAGATAAATTGCAGACGAGCGAATAAAGGTACCTTTGGTAACCACTTTCAGCTCCAGCTTTCAAAATCATGCCTGAGACGAGAAGTCCAGCAAGGGGATCTAGAAACTTCACTCCAAGAATAGATCCTCCTAATATAGAAATGAAAATCGATAATAAGGGAATGTAAGCAAGACCCGAGGCAAAAATGGATCAAGTGTTCAGAATCAACGCCTAGGAATGCAAAAGGAAATACTTATTTAGAGGTTTACGCTCAACTTTTAGTCCTGAAAGAAACATCCAATTATCATTACCCCCTTAGGCATTAATTTTATCAATTTAATCACTCAAACCCTTAATAATTTTGTCCATTCTTTCATTTTAGTCTAATACTGTTAACAAAAATTTTGAAGTTTGCATTTCATGATTTGATTAGTAGTCTATAATATTCAAGTATTATGATGCTGTTACAGGTTAGCATTTCATGTAAACCATGTTAGACTAAAATGGTCGGAGGAAATAAATTACAAGGATTAGACGTTTGAATTTACTTGAGATCAAATCATGAAAGTAACCTTAAAAAACTAATTGAATTATAGATCTTTTTGGATTCAATTTGGGCTCTACTAAAATATAAATACAAGGTCTTGGATGGTAAAATATAATGAAATATCTGCTGGTTTTTGTAGTTTAAGAATTATGATACTTTGACAATTTACACAAAAAAAGACTCATTTTCAATAAATTAATAACCAAAAAAGGTAATGAATTCTAGTCTGTACACAGTTAATAAAGCACTTGTTAACTTTTTTATGTTTCAATGTTTAACAAAACCACAGCATCTGATCAATTCAACTAATTCAAATGAATTGTCTACATAAGACAACTTAAGCTCCTATTAAGACTTCAAAGCCACTAAAATGTGAGTGACCACTTCTAGTTATGTCATTTTTTATAATAACAGCAGCAAAAACAGAAAATCCATTACTAGTGTACCAATAAAAATAGATGAACAAAAGCAGCTCATGAATTTACAAGTCCAAACACAATAAAAATTGTTAAATTTAAAGTATACAACTGGAGTTCAATCACCATAACCACTTTTTATTTTTAAAAGATGCCCACAAAAACTCATAATTTATATGTGATTATATGATTAATATCAAAAGATTAATAATAATAACCCAACAAATAAACACAACTATCACTGCCTTGAAAGCAATAAAACCTGATTGACAACATAAATTGAACTAGAAGCCAGTATTATAGGACTTTCTTCTGAATAACAGTAACCTTTCAAAGAAACAAGTTTTTAAGTTCTTTACCAACGCCAATGAGAGCAACTACTGATGAAATTGCATCTGCACGATGGTGCCATGCATTTGCTTTCATTAGTCCACTACCTTGCTTCTCACCAGCTTGTTTTGTTACCCAGTAAAGCCTACAGATTCGCAAAGCACATATAGATACTCAAGTCTTGGTAATGCATATTTTAATTAAACCATAGGGGGCATCAATAAAAAGAAAAAGAAACAACTAGAGGAATTTAAGTTACAAGGTTCTGATGTCAGAATCCCAACCAAAGTTAAGAAATTCAATTTAGACCTTTTTCAGGAGAGGAAAAGTCAAGGAGCTAAGCGCATGGACAATTCTCTGGGAAGTACAATGCTTGAGCTAACATAACTACAGCGATAGCTTAATTAATTTTTCCAGGGATTCATTCAACTGAACGTTATTCTCTAAAGGTTTCCTACTCAGTGATTATACTTTATTATCAGCCCCCATTGGCTTGAGATTGCATTTTTAAAATAGTGATATAGGACACAGGTGGCTAGAATAAGTATAAAAAATAATGGGACCTCCTCAGCCTTGTACAAGTTAATATTAAGTAATAGTAATACCCTTCTTTAACGCCTATTGACACAATAGTCATATTCAAAGCAAGGATGGGATGATCCATGTCAATTCCATGATGATGTCCACCATGCTCGTGGCTATGCCCATGTGTTAATGCCTGGCTAACCATTTCGGGACCAGGTGAGAACAATCCCTGCGTAAGTATTGAATGGCTTCTAAGTATTGACTGGATGATACAATATCCATTTTCAATAAATAGTCTAACAAAATGCTAAATCAAAGATTCTTTATATCACATATTTCATGGGAATAAATGAAGCAACAAATAGATCAAAGTTTGAATTTCAATACCATCAAAATGTCTACAGCATGCCACGCAATGCCACCTCCAGTAGCCAAAAGCATGCAAGAGATTCCAAGAGCTCCTAAAGTCTCAAATTTACCATGTCCTGAGATAAGAAACCAGAGAAATTTAATCATAAATGACACAGAAACCTTTCAGTAAAGAACAGATGAATGGCGAGCATTAGTCTAATGAGTAACCACAACAAAAACAGAACAAAAGATCATTATGCAATTATTATTAGTATTGGTATAATTATATGTAACTGGCAGATAAGCAAACCAATTATATTCAAACAACTCATTCAGAATATCTAATATAAACTACAACACGATGCATAAGAGATAAACGGAGTAGCGTGTAGATACAAATCAAGCGACCATATGGATGTTCTTTATCTCTAGGCGCCTTGGCAACCTTGAAAGAAACCAAAGCTATGCCACTAAGAACCTGCGACACCAACAATGACGAGGATGAACGTCATTCCAAGACAAGTTGCACTAACGGAATATATGCGAGTGAGAGTTAGCACTTACCACATCAGATATGGAATGAGCAGCATCTGCGATAATGGCGGTGCTCCCGGAAAGATAGCCGGTGAAGGCTTTTCCGGTGGCTAAACAGATGTCGGCGGCGAGACCCAAGCGGAAAATATTCTCTCCCTCCTTGTGGCGGCGATCGTGTTCATCGTGGTGGGAATGACCCAAATGCCATCTCTTTGGGATTTTGAATGCGGGATTTTCGATTAAACAGGACTGTAACGGAGGGCAATTAAGCGATTCCAAGAGGGGAGAGGGGGAATTCGAAGAGGAAAGGCGTGTAATGTATGTTCGGTATATGGGATTCAGATTTCTCAATCTAAACCCCATGCTTTTTTCTTCCAATTCTAAGATCTAACTAGGGTTTCCTTAACTTCTGATGTTTTTTCCCCTCAATCAGATAATAGTTGCTGCAGCAATGCCGAATCCTTTCAGCTGGCAACTTCGTCTTCACAATCACGTCAATCTGACGCAAGTATGCTAGGTGTGACATGTGTCGACAGGAAAACAAGTTCTAACCGCTTTGCCACATGCCCAACGAATCTTCACTCTATATTAAGGTAACATGATGGAATAAAGGTTTAATCAAGTTTTGGTGATTCATAAATTTAGGTATTTTTTTTACTCTTGATAGACTAATTACTTTCTATTACTAGTCTTAAAATATAATTTTATATCATGCATTTTATATTATTTTTTATAAAATGATAAAAAATAAAATATAATGACAATTTTCTAATTATAATATTATATTAATTGTTTTCTAGAATTTCACATCTCATATCAATTATAAAATAATTGGTGCAATTTGTGGTTTTGTTAAATAAGTTTTGGTTTTTTATCTAGGGTTTCACTTTTCTATGATTGCATTGCTATTTCATTCTTCTTCCTCCATTACTCTTATATAGTGAATGTCACATACATGTGTTGGCTTTTTTGTCACATTATCATCTTCAAGTTATGGTTTCATCATCTACATTTAAGGAGTTGTGTTGCAAACATCACTCTTAAAAGGCTTGTCATACTTAGATTAGTAAGTTAGTTTAGTTTTGATTAATGGTGATTATATTTTGATATAGATATGAATATACTTAAGTAAAGTTATTAATAAATTTTGGTGTTTAAATTAATTTTAATTATATATTGGGAAACAAGTTTAATAGAATCAACTTTATAAGAAAAGTCATGTAACTAATGTACAAAGGTACATGTAAAAATAGAAAAAATATATAACAAATCATTGTTGAATTGTGTATCTAAAATTTCTTTTTTTTTTTCTAAACCAATGTTTGATAAAAGGGGTCAGACCAAGTTTTAACTTGACAGACATGCTCTTTTATAATAATGCGAAGATCCAATGTAAAAAGTATCTCACTTTGTACTTTGTTGGTATCTACATCAAGTTTATAACGATGTAAAATGTTGAAAATAATCAATGTTAAAAGATTTTTTTCTGTAGTAGTGTATAAACTAACCTTCCAACTTATAGTAGTGTCATGCATAGTAAAAATTCCATGAAGGAATCTTTTGGTGTCCATATCCACAATGTGACCCAAGTCTACAAATCTTTTAGGCTTAGTTTGGATCCGAGAGAATACTATTTACTCGGATTGAAAGGCAATGATTTATAAAAAAAAAAATTACATTTGTTTCAATTCAGTTGTGAAGAAAAAAATGCGCTGATTTACGGAAGAAGAAGAAAATGGTTGTGATCCTGCCGGTTGACCAGAACGTTGGAACCTGCCTCGTCAAAGGATCGACTTGTGCACCGCTTCGAACCTCCGTCCTTCTTCAAGATCCACCTCAAGAACCTGCAAAAGAACAGAGCGGCGCCGCTGCGGCCGATCGCACTCCAACGCCCAAGTCAGTGACCGAACCACCAAATACTAAGAGCAAGAACACTCAGGAAATCTCAAGGAACCGTGCAATGTTCTCTCTCACAGTAAGCTTTAGAACTCGCAAGCGTAAAGAGTGTAATCTGAACGTGCGTACCTCAGAAAGTTCGTTGAGAACTCTTATATACCTGGTCACTTTCTCTCTCCTGGCAGTTACAGACCTGGACACGTGGCTCGCATCCAGTCGTACACGTGCCATCATCTGGAGCCTCCTTGACTTGGGCGCTGCTTCTGACTCTCTTTTTGGCTAGTTATTTATGCATGGTACTGCCCAGTGCATAGCTAACTTGGGAGTGCAATCTCTACTGGAACTGGCGAGTTAGGGTGCTCTCGTACACCTTCCCTGTGGTCTCGCCGGCCGCCTTCATAATCTGCACCACTTTCATCTCTGGCGATGTGCTTGCTCTGGCGATCTCCGATCGCTTGGTCGCCTGAATTTACATCTGGCGACTTCACCTTCCACTGGCCGATCGCCTGGTATGCTGGAGATCGGAACACGCCGACTTAATAACTGGCGACTTCACGAGCCCCCCGACTTCCTCCCCTTCTGTCAACCTGGCGCCTTGTCAACACGCCTACACTGTAGCTTGGTGCCACGTCATCACTTTCGACTACCAGGACGGTACACAAGCCCCCCAGTCTTAAGCGAAGACTTGTCCAGCGAAAAGACTGAAAGAGTCACGTCAACACCGACCCACGTGGCACTGACGCAGAATTCCAAGCGATTGTACTTTCTGCTTCCCTGACACTTCACCAAACCCCTCACCCATCGCTCGACACGTGGCTTCATCAACGGTTACCTTCAGTTACCGTTTGCGCTTCCCAAACCCATTTCGAAAAAACCTTAAACCCATTTTCACTCCACACTGTTCCATCACTTTTCTTCGTATTCACAAACGCTCTAACCTTCTTCTGCGAAAAAGCTCTCGACGTTCTTCAACTCTCTGAATCACCAACATTCTTCATCGCCTTTCTGATCATAAAAAGGTACTTCCTTTCCTTCTTCTGCTGGTTTTTCCTGCATTTTAACCGATTCGCATCATCCTGTAACTGTCTGGTGCATACGTTGTGGGTTGTTTTTGCGATTCCTCCTTCTTCATAACTTAGGGCTCTGCCAACGTCGCAACGAACCTACGTTCGTTCGTTTTTCACCTTTCTTCCATGATCGAGTCAGCCTCTGTGACCTCTGATCATTTTTCCTTTTCTTCTTCCTTTGCAGCTTCGAGAATGACTCGCTCAAAGATCACCCCGAATCCTCCTCCTTCATCGCGAAACCCCTCTTCTCAAGCACTCAACCCCCCGCGAGCACGCGGTGCTTCGTCTTCCCAGGCTGAGAGGCCTGTACCCTCCCGCCCCAACCTGGCCCAGGCGACTCCACCTATCACCGGAGGAGACCCCGTCCCCCCACCAGACTTCAAAAAACTCTATCCCTGGGCCAACTCGACCCTGTTGAAGGAAACGTCTTCCGTGAACACTGCTGGGGCAGTTTTGCGATTGACTAAGGGGGATGAGCCTCACCAAACATTTCATAAGGAGCACGATGAGAAGATGATAGTGCTACCTTGCCCCCCGATCTGCCCGTTTGTGCCGACGATAAGGCGAGCAATGACGGGCCCTTCTGCTTCGTCTACACAACGCTATTCAAGAAGGTGAAACTAAAGTTTCCCTTTACACGTTTCGAGAGGGAGCTCCTCACCGAGCTCAACATTGCCGCCGCCCAGCTCCACCCCAACAGCTGGGCGTTTGTGCGAGCATTCCAAGTGATGTGCGATCATCTGGGGTTGCCCGCATCCGTAGATGTATTTTTGTTTCTCTTTGAAGCCAAGCACCCAGGAGACCGCCTGTGGGTTAGCTTAAATGGGATTGCTGGGAGGTCGATCTTCTCCATCTTCCAACAATCCTATAAAGACTGGAAGGGAAAGTTCGTCCAAGTGCGCCCTAACAACAAGGACACTTCCCTACTCAACGGTTTCCCCTTGTACTGGGTAAACAAGGGGAGCAAAGAGTCCAAGAGCTGCTTCAGGAGACCCAGAAGTCCTGATAGCATGGGTGCATTGGACAGGGATCTCTGCTTCTTTTGGAAGAGTGTGGTGGATGCCAACGTCACCTTCCTCACCACCACCCTGATCTGCTTCGAATTTTTCGAGGACCAACTCGAAATTCGAATAGGTTAGAACATTCAAGCTTCTTGTTTTAATACTTGCTTCTGTTAACTATTTCTGGGCGTCTTGTGCGTTGTGCGCAAGACTTTGGTTTTATTTTTCTGCACCCTTCATCTGTTTTGCTGTGTATACTGCCTTATGCATTTATCTTCTCTCTGAACTAATCCATGCATTTTTGCTCTATGCAGATAACATGTTGGGCCAGGGCAAGCTTGCTGAGTTAAGGACGCTCGCCCGACTCCACGGGTTGGCAACGGGTTCTCAAACAGTACCAAATTCGGTGGTGGAAATCGCCGCCGCTTAGGGCCGATCGCCACCTAAGGGCCCAGCTCCCTCCGACGTCCAACCCGCTGCCCCGCGCAAAAAACTTGTCCTCAAAAGGCCCAAGAGGAAAGCTCCCCAGGTAGTCCACGAGGAGGAGGAGGAAGACGACGAGGCCACTGAAGATGGCCTTGTCACGAAGAGGAAGAGGGTGGCACCTTCTTCACCACCTGCACCACCCCCTCTTCCCACCTCAACGCCGCCATCCACGCCTGCTCCACCTCCAACAATGCCATCTCCACCAGCTCCTGCTTCCCCAGTCCAAGCCATTCCATTGGCAACTGCACCACCCGCGGTTGAGGCCGCCGAAGACAATTTCTTGGAGGACCCCCCGAGCGCCTCCACACCGTATGTATCAGCTTGAGGGGGTCCTCCTTCAAATACTTCAGCCGCAGACATTGCTCCGATCGGGGATGAGGTTGCCCATACCTCTCCAATCCTGATTACTGAATCCCCGACGTCGCCACCACGCCCAAAAGCGCCTACTGAAGAACTAACCAAAGAAGGTGGCGACGAAAACCAACAACAAGCCCATCCAGCACCTCTACAAGCAGCAAACCTCCCTCTCGAGGTCACGAGGATGTGGGAGCCTTTATCCGCCAAGCTGAAGACGATAGCAGAAGACATCCTCGCCATCATAACTAGAGCTGTGCAGAGCTCCACCAGGAAGCTCCAGGACGACCTCTTCAACCTTAAAACTGAGAACAGCACCATGAAGGTTGAGGTGGAGAAGTTGTCCTTCAATCTAACGCTCGCGGAGATTGAACACTCCCAAGTAGAAGATGCGATGAGCACCGAGCTCCGATTGGCGCGCAAGGAGGCCACTGAACTCCGCCATAAGGTACAGCAACTGGCTCAAGAAAAGATCGAACTAGAGAGCAAAATTGTGCCTTATCGCGTTAAGGTGGCTGACTTGGAAGCTTCGATAAAAACTGACGCCGCCAAGGTGAAAAAACTGGAGCAGAGGTCTGCTGATCGGGAGATCTTCCTGGGTAAGGTGGAGAAGGCGAGGGACGACGCCATTGCTGAGCTTGCCGAGGCCAACAAAGAGAAAGGGAAAATCACTGCTGAACTGGGCCAAGTGCAAGCGGAATCCAAGAAGGTTACTCAAGACCTTCTCCAGGCTCAAGAGATCAACGAAAAACTCAAGAAGCAAGTCGAAGAGCTGGAGCAGCAGAATAAGGGGCTGAAGGAACAAACTGAAGGACTCCAGAAGCAGATTGAAGATCTTAATATGAGTTCTGCCCAAATTCTGGCTGCTGGATTCGCTGCTGCACGGGAACAGTTTGCATGCTTGTTCCCCGATCTGGATCTCAGCATGGTGTCTTTAAACAACGAGGTGGTGGATGGGAAGGTGGTTCCCGTCGAAGACTGATCAATTTCCCCTCATCCACCACCTTTATGCTTTTTCTTTGTATGCAGTTGTAATGAACTTTCTTTTTTTTCTATACATGTGCTTTGAACTGTCATTTACTTTAATGAAATTGCCTTTGTATTTCTTTTTGCAATTTCTTTGCCTGCTTCAACTTTCCTTGCGCAATTTTACTTCAGAAAAAATAACTTAGTAATTTTGTAGGCCCGATCTTGCACTTAACTGTTTCGAACCATTTCAACTTCAAGCAATAATAATCACTTTCACAGCTCGTAATCTTAAGGCAATTAACCTTAACGTAAAATCACTCTTCAAGCAACGATCTTCAACTCAACCACTGGCTTAAAACATTTCTTCACCCGATCTGCTCCATCAGCACGGGTCTTTAACTTTCTCGTCGCTGCTTGAACTTTTCCTGGTCGCCAAAGACTCTTGGCGATATCAGCTTCTTTCTGGCTTCATGCCTTGGCCATTGTTCTTTTATCTGGGGGTAGAGGCGCCTTTCGGATCCTTCTCTACCTTCCTGAACTTCAGAATAAAAGACCGGGTGGCTAGGCGTTCTCTTCGAACCTACCTTAGCCACCTTCCAAACTTCGTCCACCCTTAACACCATACCTGAACTCGTTCGAGACGAGAAGGATTTTATCTTGCCTGAACTCGCTCATAGGCGAGAAGGTCTTTTACTTGCCTCTACATTGCCCCGGGGGTTACATCTTCTCGCCCCCAGAAACACTGAGGACTTTTCACTGGTGCCTCTACATTGTCCCAGGGGTTACATCTCCTCGCCCCCAGAAACACTGAGGACTTTTCGCTCTTCCTCGCCTGCACTCGCTCGACGGCGAGGAGGTCTTTAACTCGCCTCAGGACGCGCGAGGGCGTTGAGGTCTTTTAGCTGGTGCCTCCGATCGCCGAAAGACGATGAGGACTTAAAACTTTAACTGGTGCCTCCGATCGCCGAAAGACGATGAGGACTTAAAACTTTCAACTGGTGCCTCCGATCGCCGAAAGACGATGAGGACTTAAAACTTTCAACTGGTGCCTCCGATCGCCGAAAGACGATGAGGACTTAAAACTTTTTAGAAAGCATGCAACATATCTTTAACTTGCCTTAAGCCACATACAAGTGACAAGGTCTTTCTTCAAAACTTTCTGAAAACAACAGGCACGCAATCTAAAACAACTTGTACTTCGAAAACTTCTCTTTATTGGGTGGCCACATTAAAAACCCTCCTTAGGGAAAAAAGAGTGCCCCCTTCAAACTGTTTTAACAGAGACATTGTAATATAACTTCGCGTTTGTCTTTACTTACAAGGCTTCTTAACTGTAATACAACTTCAGGTGCGTGGCGTTCCAAGTGCGAGGAATCGCCCCTCCTTCCAATGTCTCTAAGCGGTAGGCGCCGTTCCCGAGCGCCTCGGTTATTCTGAACGGCCCTGTCCACTTGGGCGACAGTTTATTCTCCATCTCGTACTGGTGGGTTTTCCTCATCACCAGGTCGCCTTCTCTAAACTGTCTTGGCATCACCTTCGAGTTGTATCTTCGCTCAATCCTTCTCTTTACCGCTTCAGCCTTCAATCTCGCCTCTTCCCTGACCTCATCCAGTAGATCCAGGTTCAGCCTTCTCTCTTCATTCGAGTCTTCCTCTACAAAGTTCTGGAATCTCGGCGAGCTCTCCTGGATCTCTACTGGAATCATTGCATCACACCCATAGACCAAGCTGAATGGGGTCTCATGGGTGCCTGACTGCTCGGTGGTGTGGTACGCCCAGACTATACGGGGTACCTCCTCAGCCCAGCTTCCTTTGGCTTTCTCTAGTCTTCTCTTCAAACCTCTCAGCAACACCCGATTAGCTGACTCCACCTGGCCATTCGTCTGAGGGTGCTCGACGGATGCAAACACTTGTTGAATTCCCACCCCTTCGCACAGCTTCTTCAACAAGTGGCTTGCAAACTGAGTCCCATTGTCTGACACCAGGCGCTTGGGCACTCCAAACCGGCACACAATATTCTTCCACACAAAACCTTCGATCTTGTGTGCGGTGATCTGGGCCACTGGCTCTGCTTCGATCCACTTAGTGAAATACTCAATCGCCACCACCAGGTACTTCATCTGCCTGATCGCCAGCGGGAACGGTCCCAGGATGTTGATTCCCCAAGTATGAAACGACCAAAGGCTGTAGATCGACTTTAACTCTTCGGGAGGCGCCTTGTGCCAATCGACGTGCTGTTGGCATTGTTTGCAACATTGGGCATACTTCTTGCAGTCTTCTCTCATCGATGGCCAGTAATACCCTGCACGGAGAGTCCTTGCGGCCAGAGCTCGACCCCCGACGTGGCTTCCGCATATACCTTCGTGGAGCTCTGCCATGATTCTCGTGCACTTCTCGCCATGTACGCATTCCAGGAGTGGGTGAGTGAACCCAAACCTGTACAGATCGCCATCAATCAATGTGTACTTGCTAGAATTTTTCTTTACCTTCCTAGCCTCTGTCGGATCCAGTGGGAGAAGGTCATCTGCCAGGCATCGCTTGTACTGTGTTATCCAGGTGTCTGGCTCATGGATCGCGCAGACCTGCGTCATGTTCACCTTCTCTCCTCGACATGCTCTAATTCTCGGCGATCTCAACGTTTCCTGCGTCAGGGACTTATGACTTCTCGTTGCTTTCTCCGTCGACTTGCTTATCTGAAGAACCAGGTGATCTGCCACAAATGCTCTCGGCGTCTTCAGAGTTTCTTGAATCACCGTCCTCTGCCTACCCCCCTTGCCTGAGCTGGCGAGCTTAGCTAGCAAGTCAGCTCGGGCATTATGCTCTCTGGGCACATGCACTACTTCAAAGGAGGCAAAGGAACTCTTCAATTCCTGCACATACTCCAAATAGGCCGCCATTTGTGGATCTTTAGCCTGGAACTCGCCTGTTACTTGCCCTGTGACTAGCAGCGAGTCGCTCTTGGCCATTAACACCCTGGCTCCCATCTCCTTGGCCAGCAAAATCTCGACGATCAGCGCCTCATATTCTGCTTGATTGTTACTGGCTTTGAAGGCAAATCTCAAAAATTGTTCGATCAGCACGCCATTGGGTCCTTCCAAAATGACTCCAGCACCGCTGCCCTGCTGGTTCGACGATCCATCCACCGAGAGTACCTAACGGAAGTCGTCCCCTTCAACTCGCGTCGCCTCAGATGAGAGCTCAACCACGAAATCTGCAAAGATTTGCCCCTTGATCGGGCCTCGAGGCTCATATTTAATATCAAACTCTGACAATTCTACTGCCCATTTCACCATCCTTCCTGCAACGTCAGGCTTCTTCAAGACCTTCTGGATGGGCAGGTCAGTCATCACCAGAATGGTGAAGCTATGGAAATAGTGGCGCAACCTCCTCGCCGAAAATACCACAGCCAGCGCAGCCTTTTCCAGGGCCTGATATCTCGTTTCGGGGCCCTGCAACACCTTACTCACAAAATAAATAGGCTTTTGAGCCTGATCTTGATCCTGGGCGAGCACCGCACTCACCGCCCTCTCAGTTACAGCAAAATACAACCTGAGAGAGGTTCCCACCAGCGGTTTGCACAAGATCGGCGGGCTCGCCAGATATTCCTTCAGCTTGACGAAGGCTTCCTCGCACTCCTTTGTCCACGCAAACTTGTTATTGCGCCTCAAGCACTGAAAATAGGGATGGCCCTTTTCTCCGCTAGCTGACACAAAGCGAGACAGGGCTGCCATCCGACCTGTTAGCTGTTGAACTTCCTTCACCGTAGCTGGGCTCCTCATCGCCAAGATGGCGGCACACTTATCAGGGTTGGCCTCTATGCCTCTTTCAGTTAAGAGGAAACCCAAAAACTTTCCAGCCTCCACGTCGAAAATGCATTTCTCTGGATTAAGCTTTAATCTGAACTTGGTGATCGTGGTGAACAATTCTTCCAAGTCTGCAACGTGCTTGCTCTTTTCCGGCGAGGTCACGACCATGTCATCGACGTACGCTTGCACGTTCCTTCCCAGCATCGGTGCAAGTACTCGATCCATCAGCCTCTGGTATGTGGCCCCCGCGTTCTTCAGCCCAAACGGCATCACCTTGTAGCAGTAGCACGATCTCTCCGTCATGAAGGTTGTCTTCTCTTCATCCATGGGATGCATCTTAATCTGATTATACCCCGAGAAGGCATCCAGGAAGCTCAACAGCTTACACCCTGCAGCACTATCCACCAGGGCGTCTATGCTTGGTAAAGGGTACGAATCCTTTGGGCAAGCCTTGTTCAGGTCAGTGAAATCGACGCACATGCGCCATTTCCCATTACTCTTCTTCACCAGCACGACATTTGCCAACCATTCAGGGTACTGAACTTCCCTGATGTGGCCTGCAGCGAGGAGTTTCTGTGTTTCGTCCCTGATCGCCTGCCTCCTCTCTTCGTTGAACTTTCTTCTTCTTTGTCGCACTGGTCTTACCAAGTTGTCCATCGCCAGATGATGGCACAAAAAGTCGGGATCGATCCCGGGCATGTCCGAAGCGGACCATGCAAAAGCGTCCAGATGCCGCTCAATCACCTTGGCAATCTGGTCCTGGAGCTCAACCTCCAGGAATCTTCCCAGCTTGAAGATCTTTCCCCCGATTTCTCTCTCGAGCCACTGCTCGACGGGTTTTGGTCTGGTTTCTCTGGCGATCACCGCCCTGGCGATTCCCAGCTCTCTCGCTTCCTCACGACGATTCCTTGCCTCTTCCTCCTCCAGACCAGCGTTCCCCTCCCCCAGCTCAACGTCCACCATCTCCACATCCCTTCCGGCGATCTCTTCTGTTACCGTCGATCTGGGCTTCACACCAGGAGGCGGGGTGGTTGTTACGTAACTCACCGATCTCTTGTTCTTCAGGCTATTCTCATAGCACTTCTTCGCTTCCTTCTAATCGGACTTGATGGTGATAACCACCCCCTCCATGGACGGCAACTTTACCTTCATGTGCCTGGTTGACGGTATGGCACCTATCCTGTTGAGCGTGGGCCTTCCCAACAGGATGTTGTATGCTGAAGGAGCGTTTACAACGAGGTATTTGATTTTCTCCGTTCTTGAACCCGCCACGTCTGTAAACGTTGTCCTCAATTCTATGTACCCCCTGACCTCCACCCGGTCACCAGCGAAACCATACAAACATCCCCCATAGGGCCTCAGCTGGTCAAGGGGCAGCTCCAACTGCGTGACAGTCGGCCAGAACATCACGTCTGCCGAGCTTCCTTGGTCCACCAGTACCCTGTGGACCTTTCTTCCTGCCGTTATCAACGAAATTACTATGGGATTGTTGTCATGAGGCACAACATCCCGGAGATCTTGCTTGGTGAATGTAATATCCACTTCTGGCGAGTGGTCTTCAAACATATCCACCGTCATCACAGACCTTGCGTACTTCTTCCTCTGTAATGCGGTGCATCCACCTCCTGAGAAACCCCCTGCAATGGTGTGGATTTCTCCGTGCGTAGGCATCTCGTGCTGCTGAGCTTCAGCACCTGCTGGTTGGGAGCTCGACGCGCCCCCCGTCCTTCTGTCCAGCAAATAATCATTTAGGAACCCGCTCTTTACCAGATCAAGCTGGTATCCTAATGCTAAGCACGAGTCCACTGTATGGCCAAAGCCCTGGTGAAACTCACACCAGGCGTCTGGCTTTGGTCCCAGCACCTTGTCGCCCACCTTCTCTGGCGCCTTCAACCTAGCGGATATGTTGGGAATGGCGATCAGATCCGCCAATCCCATAACAAACTTGTGCCTAGGCGGGCGATTGTATTCCCGGCGTGCTGGTTGCTGGCGTCCTTGGCCCCTGCCCTTGTTCTTCCTTGGATCATAAGGATGGCGAGTCCTCTTATCCCTCCTGGCCGCCGCTGTCTCCAGCACCCTCTGCGGCTGGATCCTGGTCTGGGCGCGTGGCCTAGCGGGAGCCACGCTTCCTCTCTTCTCAGCGACTTCGCTCTCGTCGGCGATGTGGGCCACCGCAAGTCGCCTAACCTCAGCAAACGTGGCGGGGTGTGCCCTGATCAACGCCTCGCAGAATGGTCCCGGCAACACGCCCTTCTTAAATGCATAAACCAGCATTTCTTCATCTTTGGCCGGCGATCTGACCATCTGCGCCCCGAAGCGATTTAGGTAGTCCCTGAGGGACTCTCCCCGATATTGCCTTATATCAAACAAATCATAAGACACCCTGGGCGGTGCCTTATTCACGATGTACTGCTCGACGAAAATCTTCGAGAACTGTTGGAAGCTGGTTATGTGACCATTAGGCAGGCTCACAAACCATTCCAGCGCCGTTCCCTGGAGCGTGCTCACAAACATCTTGCAATACACGGCGTCCGATCCCCCTGACAGCATCATCTGCGTATGGAACGTGGTGAGATGAGCCTCAGGATCCTCCACGCCGGTGAAAACAGCCTTAACAGGAACCACACTCGCAGGAATAGGCGTGTCAGTAATTGCCTGAACAAAAGGCATAGGAAAAACACGAGGTGGCGACGACGACGCAACCTCTTCAGCAGAAGAACGCCCTTGCTGCTCCTGAAGAGCTTGACGCAGCTCCTCAGTCACCTTGTTGAGCTCATCATTCCTGGCGCGAGAGGTGACCAGGTCCTCATGCATTCTCGCCTGTTCTTTGCGCGAGGCTTCCACAGTTGCCTGCAACGAACGCATCATCTCTGCCATCTGCGCCATGGTCATGGCGGCGGCGCCTTCAGCAGCGACGGGCGCAACTGGACTTGAACGATTGCTTCTCATTTTTCTCATGAAACTTAGCGAATCACAGAATGCAGCGAACAACACCTACTTCAGCTACGATCGATTCAGCGATCAATCGGAAAAACTGCGCGAAACTCTGCAAGAAACTCAAGAACACCGCAAACCTCCAAAGAAACCTACAACTCCACCAGAAACCACTGCTTCTCCCACGGATAACCAAACGAGCGAAGGAACTCGATCTCCACCGAACAAACCACGCGTAAACAGCAGAAAACCTCACTTCACCGAACAAAACTTCGAACGAACGGCGAAAAACGCGAAAACATCGAACAAAACTCAAGCGAACAACAAACTGCGGTTGCACCAGCACACAACCACACAGAAAATCACGAAAACCTCCAAGAACTCACGCTGTGGATGGGAACAGGTTTTACACGGCCCCACGGTGGGCGCCTGATGATCCTGCCTGTTGACCAGAACGTTGGAACCTGCCTCGTCAAAGGATCGACTTGTGCACCGCTTCGAACCTCCGTCCTTCTTCAAGATCCACCTCAAGAACCTGCAAAAGAACAGATCGGCGCCGCTACGGCCGATCGCACTCCAACGCCCAAGTCAGTGACCGAACCACCAAATACTAAGAGCAAGAACACTCAGGAAATCTCAAGGAACCGTGCAATGTTCTCTCTCACAGTAAGCTTTAGAACTCGCAAGCGTAAAGAGTGTAATCTGAACGTGCGTACCTCAGAAAGTTCGTTGAGAACTCTTATATACCTGGTCACTTTCTCTCTCCTGGCAGTTACAGACCTGGACACGTGGCTCGCATCCAGTCGTACACGTGCCATCATCTGGAGCCTCCTTGACTTGGGCGCTGCTTCTGACTCTCTTTTTGGCTAGTTATTTATGCATGGTACTGCCCAGTGCATAGCTAACTTGGGAGTGCAATCTCTACTGGAACTGGCGAGTTAGGGTGCTCTCGTACACCTTCCCTGTGGTCTCGCCGGCCGCCTTCATAATCTGCACCACTTTCATCTCTGGCGATGTGCGTGCTCTGGCGATCTCCGATCGCTTGGTCGCCTGAGTTTACATCTGGCGACTTCACCTTCCACTGGCCGATCGCCTGGTATGCTGGAGATCGGAACACGCCGACTTAATAACTGGCGACTTCACGAGCCCCCCGACTTCCTCCCCTTCTGTCAACCTGGCGCCTTGTCAACACGCCTACACTGTAGCTTGGTGCCACGTCATCACTTCCGACTACCAGGACGGTACAGGTTGTCTACAACAATGCGAAGAAAATGAGTGAATTCTGAAGAAGTTAGGTAATATAATATAATAATAATAAACTAATACATTTATATAATAATTTAAATGTATTTATAAATAATAATAAAAGAAAATAAATTAATAAAATAAATATAAATATAAAAATTATAAAATAATAATAATATACATAAAATTTAAAATATTAATAATATATAAAAAGTAATAAAATTATAAATAGTAATAGTAATTGAAATAAAATTTAAAATAAATAAAAAATTACAAACAATAATAATAAATATAAATTATAAATCTAATAATAATTAAAATAATTTTTTATTTTTTATTTATAAAATATTTTTTATATGTATCCATGATAAAAATAAAAATATTAAATATTAAATAAATTTAAGCAATAAAAATATTTAATAATATTATTAATAAAAATAAATAATAATAAATAATAATAATAAAAATATTTATAATAAATAAAAATAAATATACAAAATTTTAATTACTAAAAATTATTTTTCATTTTTAAAGATTAAGATAAATTTATAAATTTACATTATAATATTTTAAAAAATTAAAAATTTCCTCACACACATCACATCACTCACCAACTTTAATAAACTTTCTCCACAAATTCATTCTCTATATACCTTAATCCAAACAACCTAACTTTCCTCACACTTTCCACTCAAATCACTTCAAATTTACTCCCTCAAATCCTCACCTTTCTCCTCCCTAATCCAAACACACCCTTAAATGGAAGTACTTTTGGCATTACGTCTAGTTTCACCACAAACTATAACTCATCAAATAAATCCTTCAAGTATTTGAGAATCCACTTAAAAGCTTGTCAATGAACTTGTACAATCATACTCACAACAAACACTATGTCGAGACGAGTGACAATCATTACATACATAGAAAAAATCAACAAGGTTACATGTGGAACACCCATATAAAATTGTGCATGCACCTTCTTAGGTCACTATTGATCACTAAAGTTGTAATGTTGAGCCAGAAGTTAGAAAGTAGGTTTCAAGTTGCTCATATCAAACTTGTTAATGATTTTTTTTAGGTGTGCCACTTAAAACACAAAAGACGTTTTTTATCATGCGCTCTAATGACTTCAATCCCCAAAATTCTTAACACCGTTCTTGCATGTCAAATTGAGCATTCATCTCACCTTTTACTTTCTTAATCTCATACTTGTTATTGTTTGTTATTAACATATCTTCAACGTACCACAATAATACTATGAAATGATCTTTGCTTAGGAATTTGAAGTAAACATATTATCTATTTACTTTTCTCAAAGTCAATGCTTACAATGTATTGCTTCATATTGTATCATTTTTTTTTATCTTACAAACAAAGGTATTATTCTTTTCTACCTCAAATTCTTTTTAGTTGTTTCGTATATATAGTCTTCCAAGTCCCCATGTAGAAAATTTGTCACGATTAACAACATTTGGATTGATTTGTGTTTCACCACTAAAGAGAATACATCATTATAATAATTTCATTCTCTAAGTAAAGTCTCTAGCCATCAATCTCTTATGATAAGTTATTGGAATTTCATCCTTGTGTTTGAAAATGAAGCGAATTCACCTCATTTTTCATGATGTTTAACCATAGAGTTCTCTCATTACTTATTAAAGCAAACAATACACTTGAGGATTCATCATTTAATACCTCAATAATAGTTATTAAGGAAATGCAATAAGTTCTACATATCCATATCTTTGTGGAGTTTGGATCGTTCTCCTCATTCTAACCTTAACAGTATAGAGAACAACTAAAAATTGAAATTATCAAGTTTAGGAGAATTTCTTAACAAAATTTTCTCAAAATTCTTCATATAAAGCGTTCTTGAGCAACATTTGTTAATCATGTATGCAACAATATATGCAACAATATCAACAGTTTCAACCTAAAGCATCTTTTGAACTCCAACACCCAAGAGCATACATTAAGTATTTCCAAAATGGATTTATTGAATATCTCTGAATAGGTCATATTTGTAGGAGTCTCCATATTATTTGATGCTTTGTTGTGTCCTTCTTGATACATAAGTTGTTGAACAACTCTAAATAAAATTCAAAACCATTATTTTGTATGAACCTCTTTCTTATCTTTTCAACTTCATTCTCTTACATATGCTTCCAGCTTTTGAAGTTCTTTAATGTTTCGTCTTAGGTCTTTTTGAGAGATGACTCATAACATATTTTTTTGTTGTCCCGTGTTGAATCTAATTTTGCAATTTGGCTTATTCACTCTGTCATTTCAAAACAATCATTGCTTATGCAACTCAAATAAGTTTTTTTAGTTTCCATGCCATAACATTTTGTGTCATAATTCAACCTTGTAACAAAGGACATTAAAGCACAATATCTTGTAAGGCATACATATCATTATTTAAAGCTAAATGAGACACTTACACTAGACAACTCATGAAGAATAAACACACATCACCATTAAATGACATACAATGAGATGATCAAATTTTACTAAATCATCTTTCAATAATGGTTTTTAAATCAAATATTTATAAGGTTTTCAAGTTGACTTTGAAACACTGGAGTAATTTTAATTCATTTAATTTTCTATATCAAGTAATAGATCTTCCTAATTCCCATGTGTTCAAATAAAACTCATTTGATTATGAATATTCTAATTGAATCTCATCACACAAATTTCCACAAATTAAAAATAGAAATTCTATTCTTTGAACATCTTTCATAGACATGTTTAATCTTTCAGTAAAAACTAAAAAAAAAAAAATCATATTTCTTCCATATCACAAAGGTAAAAAGACAAAAGTAAAAAGAGAGAGAGAAAAAATCCACAGAAACAAAAAAATTTAATTCAACATTTTATCTAAATCTTATACTGAGTTTTGACTTTATATTATGAATGTGTTTTTTCAGTTTTATTAATTTAATTTGTCTTATGGAAAACACTAGGTAGGACAAATATTATTAATGTTCATTATTCAATGTACCTGTATCATTTATGTTGTTTATCATTCATTATAAAAAAAGAGAGTAAGAAATAGACTTTAAAGAAGAAATACATATTATTTACTTTTATTCAAATAATAATAATAATAATAGATTAAATGTTATAATTAGTGGGTTGGTAGCATATTAATGGGAACCCCACTTGTGCAGAGTTGTGCTTACAAATTCCATAAATAAAGTATTACATGCATTCAATGATTTGAAAAGAAAATGTTATCTTTATTTTGTAAGAAAAAGATGTGGTAAAATAAGTTATGTGAAAATTTACAATGGGTTAACATATTTATGATTTATCTAAAATGAACCAATTTAATTTTAATTTATATAATTGTTTGTCTTTCCTTTATCCTTTACATTTACATAGTGGGTTTGGTGAATTAATAATAGTTCAAAGGTATTTTTATAAAAGTGATTTTTTTATTAGGTATTTTCTGAATTATCACCACTCGTGATTACTAATCATTATTATTCTTAAATGTATTTAATATAATCGTAATTATAATCCTATTTATTATTTTTCTAACTACCACAACTTGTTTTTTTTCTTTTTTTTTCTCTCTTCTATTGCTATTTTATTTTTAAAATGTGACATAAACACTTTATTATTATTGGTGATGACAAACTATAATTATTGAAATGCAGTCTCTTAAACATAATAAGATGAGAGTTAGTTATTTTTTTTTAGTCTAAGATTTGTTGGAGAAGAATACATCTTCTACATATGTAAATTATGATTTTACAAAACTTATAATATGTTTTAAAAGCTAAATACCGTGATTAGATGGTATACTAATGTGTAGTATGAAATATGAATCTTGTTGAAATATGATTGATACATAGTATTTAAAAAAAAAAATTGTGTTGAGATTGTTTATGATGTATTGAACTAGAGATATGTACTAAGGAGATATATTGACTCTCCTAATACATTAGAATCGTGTAGATGAAGATATTCCGACAATAAAGATTCCTATGACTGAATTTGTAATTTAATTTGAGCTAGTATGTCATATGAGAGGACTTAATTTCAGTTTCATTTGGATCAGAGAGATAGTCAGTGACGGTAGTATGATAGATACAAATATCTAAGTCAAATTCAATGCATGTATCTTCCGAAACTATAGTAAATTATCTATGTATATTAGTGATAAATAATAATAAGTTATAGATAGACACTTGATTATTTAGTATACAGTAATTGATGAAGTGTGAAAATTAAGATGTCTATGACTATTTTAATTGAATCTAAAGTTATATTGAAAATTTTAAAAATATATAATTCATCATATTTTCTTTGTATATTTGTGTTATTTAAATATGTAAAGATTGTGTATTACACGAGAATATAAGAAAGATTATAGGTGATATAACTTCACATTAAACGATAATAATTTTCCTTTTACTTTTGTTGTTTTATCTTGATATATTATATATTTGTTTTTTTTTTATGAAAATAAATATTAGTTTGTAATATCATATTATTTAGGTATGATAGCTGGTGGTGCTACACTACATAAAAGTTAAATAAAAGTTATAAAAATTAAAAATTAATATTCTAATAATAAAAATATACAACATTATAAAAAAAATGAATGATTTAGTATATATTTAAAATATCATAAAAATTATATAAAAAATTATATTTTTAGAAAAAACATTTTAATATAAAAATAAGTAAATAAATATAAAATACATGATTAAATTTATTAACTTATCATTGTATTTACATGTAATTTTGACAAGAGTATAAATATAATTAAAGCTTTTAAAATAAGAAGTTATTTAATAAAATATCAGAGTAACATTCTTATCATTAAACTATTTAGTTTTTTTTATCATAGTTTTAAATTTTAATTTGTATAATTTTTTATTTAATTTCGAGTGGATGCTACTTTTAAATGAAGTACAAAAGGGAATTGTAATTCAAGTTATTAGAAAGCATAAGAATGTGTATATCTGTTATAAAATTAGTGAGAATGTAGATGTGGTTTAACATAAATACAAGAAGATGAATCCAATTTTCTCAACTGTAACAATAAAAAAAAAGTTATTTAAGAAGAGATAAAGAGGCACAGTCTGATACGGCATTTGGGAAGCCTTGTCCCCACTTGAAGAAGAAAAGAAAGAAAAAGAAGTTTAGGATTTAACCAAATCAATCCGTAACTAAGATGACCACATTTTCTCACCGATCTTCCTCTCAACAAAACTTTACCTCTAATAGGAAAATCAGTCAAATCAACTTGGAATTTCAATTAGTAACATAGGCTACTCATACTCAGATACCTCCTTCAACATCATTATTAATACCTACGAATCATATAGTTTTTATACTTTTTATAGAGTTCACAATAATCTTTTAACACAATCTAAAACTAGAAAGTTAATATGATAATCCACCTCAATTTTAAATTAAACAGTATTTTATACTTACTTAATATTAAATTTTAACTTAAACATCAAAATATTTTTTATAAATACACCATTACCTGTTACCTATGTAGCATAGACGCTAACAAAATACGGACACAGACACAAAAACACATATAATATTTAAAATGTAGGATACGAAGACACAAATCTATATATTATATAATTATGAATTATATAAAGTGATAATAAAATTTTTTGTACACTAGTATGTTTATATTTTTTTTAAGTAGAAAGATGTTTTTCATGATTGGTTTAAAAGAATTCGTTCCTTATTTTTATAATTATAATAAAAATTTATACAATAAATTTGAGTTTTTAAAAAATTAATGTATATATTTTTTTAAATTGTGTTAGAACCGTAATAGAATTATAAAAAATTCAACAAATATTTTTTGAATTGAACACTTCACTAATACGTGTCTTACGAGTGTTATATGAATGTTGTATCCAACACACGAACATACCATTTAAAAGGAGTGTCCAAACTTTTCATTAAATACAACATCATCAACCAAAATTAACAACAATTTAAAGAATTTAAAAAAATCCAAAACTTTACTACTTTCTTTAGAATAGAATTTAATTTGTTACTTAAATTGTTTATGGTTAACTTCAATAATATGAACCAAGAGCCAAAACAATAATATTATTATTTTAATAAAATTGTGGAACTTCATATAATAATAATAATAATTTTATTATTATGAATTCAATATAATATTATATTGGAATGGAATAAAAGTGTGTGAAAAGTGGAAGGACAGTTGCGTCACTTTACACAGGATGAGTGTCGGTTACTGGTTAAGTAAGAACTCCGTTTTCTGATTTTGAACTGTGGCGGGTAGGCACAAAATGAGAACAAAAAACGGAAATTAATAGAAGAAAAGCAGCGAAAGAAAAGAAAATGGAGCGGAAAACCCCATCGCACCACACTACACTAGAGACCGTACAGTCCTAGTCAGAGAGAAGAAGCAAAACAAAGCACACTTTCTCTCTCTCTACTTTCTCTCTCACGCTCCAACGCACGCCCTGTACAGTGAAGCTGTGAAAATCCCCTTTCTCTCTCTGCGCTTCGCAACCACCCAACAACACAACCTCTCCGATCTTCCACACGCTTCAACATCTCTCTAGCACCAACCAGATTCTTCACTTCAGATACTCCAACACAAACCCGTTTCGATGGACTTGTACGGTCGGGGCCCCGTCAGGAATGGATCCAACCCGCTCAACCAACCCGAATGGCCCTCACCGGGCATCGACACTGCTCTCGAAGGTCTTTCACTCTTCTCTTCTCTTCTCTTTTCGCCTGTTAGGGTTTTTTAATGTCCAACTTGTGTTGTGCTAGTTTTGGGGTTTTCTGTGCTTTCTAATTAGGGTTTTGGTTTTGTGTAGAATCCATGTGGCATTTAACGCTCGGTGGAGGCGAATCTTACCCGGAGCGGCCCGGCGTTCCCAATTGTGTGTATTACATGCGAACCGGTGTGTGCGGATATGGTAGCAGGTGTCGTTACAATCACCCTCGTGATCGTGCTGCGGTAACCCTTTCCATCACTTTGAGATTCTGCATTAGGTTAGAGTTTCATGCAAGTGTTTTGTTTTTGTAGTAGGCATTGGTTTCATGCCTTTTTGGCCCTGTGTCGGTGTTATTGCTTATTTCTGAAGGTCAATGTTGTCTACGACTGTTCATTTACTGTGTAGTTAGTTATTTTCCTTTTTAGCGAGGGGGATGGGGGGGGGTATTTAATTTTTACTTTCCTCAATGTGAAGTGCCATTTGAGAGTGGGAATCCAGTTTAAAGGATAGCCTGGTTGTGTTGCATAAGCCTATTTTAGTTACACAAAAGGGATTAAAAGAATGTTTATGCAGATAGCTAGTTTTTTTATTTCATCTTATTGCTAAAGTGTATGAATATGAATTGAGTCAAATGCTGTGTAGGTTGCTGCGGCAGTAAGAGCTACTGGGGAGTACCCAGAACGGGTGGGGGAACCTCCATGCCAGGTCTTGTTTTTTTATTTTATTTCCATACATGAATTTTTTCTATGTAAAATCTGCAAATTTTTAACTTGTATCTTTCCAATTTAAAATGGTTATACTTATTCTTCTTAGTCATTCTGATGAACAGTATTATTTAAAGACTGGAACCTGTAAATTTGGAGCATCCTGTAAATTCCACCATCCAAAAAATGGTGGTGGATATTTAAGCCAAGCTCCACTAAATACTTGTGGATACCCATTACGGCCGGTATGACTCTTCGTTTTGCTCTTCTTCTCGCACATGTAACCCACAGCAAACAATGCAATTGTTAAACCGACTTTTGTTTGAACAGGGTGAGAAAGAGTGCTCCTACTATTTGAAAACGGGGCAGTGCAAATTTGGTGTTACTTGTAAATTCCATCATCCTCAACCTTCTGGCACACCATTGCCAGCATCTGCACCTCAATTTTATCAACAGGTGCAGTCTCCTGCCGTTCCTGTGCCTGAACAGTATGGAGGAGCTTCTGCAAACTTGAGAGTGGCCAGGCCTCCTGTGTTGTCTGGTTCATATGTCCAAGGGGCTTATGGTCCTGTACTTCTTTCTCCAGGGGTTGTCCAATTTCCTGGATGGAGTCATTATTCGGTGAGAGGGACATGTGTGCGTGTGAAAAGTCAAATTTTCTTCATTTTAGCAGCTGTTTTCTTCTGACAATTTTAAATTGGTGCAGGCACCTGTAAGTCCTGTGCTATCTCCTGGTGCTCAAACTGCTGTTGGGGCCACTTCTTTATATGGAGTGACCCAGTTGTCATCACCAACATCAGCTTTTGCTAGACCATATACTCCATTGTCCTCTACTACCGGTCCTTCAGGAAACATACTAAAGGATCAATTATTTCCTGAAAGACCCGGTGAACCTGAATGCCAATATTTTCTGAGAACGGGGGACTGTAAATTTGGACTAGCTTGTCGATATCATCATCCTCGGGACCATATTGTTGCACGGCCATTTCTTAGCCCAATTGGACTTCCTTTACGTCCGGTATGTATGATTACTCACTTGATTTGATTATTTGTCTCATTGTGTGGTTAACTTTCTTAGATTTACTTAATTTAAGTTGTATGGTACTTTACAGAGTTACAGTTATAATTTATGATGTTATCCATATAAAATGTACATATCTACAAATGACAAATGTATGAACAACACATCTATTCTGCTCAGGGCACACTACTTTTATTCCCTTCTCATTAGAAATCAAAATTTGTAGGTAGTCTAGACAAGCTGCTCTTTTTGTACCTTGGGCCCTGATAGTATTAAAGTATCCCTGCATAGCAATTAACTCATAGCGTGGCTTCAGTTGCACTAGCTAGGATCAACATGGACAGCAATTGACCTGGAGTAAGAGACAATATTAAACTTTCTGCTTTGCACAATTAGTGTTGGCCCTTGACAGAACATGATATAAATATGTATATATAAAGCAGTCTTTCCGAGCCGTTTTGGCTTGAGACGTGAAATGCAACTTCTTATTTACAAGAATGGGGATGGCTAAGATTGTAGTCTTGATCACATGTTCACTGAAGCCCTTATTTCATGAAAAATCAACCTTCGGTAAAAGCTTAACCTGTTGAATAAAAAACATGTGATTGTATTATTTTTCTATATATGTCAGTCCTAGTGTAAAAGCTGCTATTCACTCTATTTTTCTTTTAAGTTCGTATGGTATAAAAGTGACTTGCTAAAATTCTGTCTTTCCTGCTTCCACTGAAAAGGCCAATGTAGTGATGTCCATGATGCCAAATTTTGTGGCATGGTAGTTGCCGTCCTATCTTGAGTTTTGCATAGTTTCATTATGTTTGGTGGAATATGTGATGGAAACATAGGATCCGAACTGGGGAGGACTATGGCAGAAAGGATTTGGATTTATAGTTACATTGGAAGTAAATTTTGGTTGTGGTCAACTATGTTTCTTCCTTATTGAGGAAACATGCGATTTACTCAGCTATTGGACATCACAATAGCACAAGTTACTCATTTTGAATTCAGGCAGCCCTGCATAGATTTCATATGCAAAAAAATCTAATCCAGTTGTGCACAGTTGTGATCGGAGTGCATGTGCAAATAGAATTGTTTATAGCGTAATCCATTCATACATTTGTTTTTCCTCTCATTTACACTATTGTTTAGAGGTGTTATTTCTTTTATAGCATTAGTTTTATGTGGAAGATTTAATTGTTCTTAAGCACATTCTCATGTTCTATTGCAGCATTACAATTTGTGTGTTTTATATTTTTTATTTATTTTTGGGATTTCTTAATTAATTTGTTTTCTAGAAAACAGGGCGTACAACCTTGCGCTTTTTATTTGCAAAATGGGCATTGCAAGTTTGGCTCCACGTGCAAATTTGACCATCCTTTGGGATCTTTGAGCTACAGTCCATCGGTATCTTCTTTCATTGATGTGCCAGTTACTCCATACCCAGTGGGGTCTTTGCTGTCTCAGCTGGCTCCTTCAACATCTTCAGAGCTTCGGCCTGAACTGATGTCCGGGTCCAAAAAGGAATCCCTTTCAGCCAGAATACCTTCTTCTGGTACTTCTGTCGGTCTAATTTTCTCACAAGGTGGTTCTATCTCGTTATCTGATGTGCAACTCTCAAGTCAGAGTTCTGCCCCTCTTGGCAGTAGCAGAAGTACCAGACAAAGCGGTGAGATACGTTAATCTGGCTAGTGCAAAACTTGAAAATGACTCCTCATTAGCTATTGGAAGTGACTTCACAAGCCTCCATTGCTTCTGTTTATAGTCCTCAGTATTTTGATGGCAACTGTTCAAATTTTCACTGTCGTTGAGTATTCATCACCCAATCCTGTTTAGAGCCTATACTAGGTCATTCTCATTTGATTATATTAGTATCTCCAATAAGCATCAATTGGAAACTGAATACTGTCTACCCTCCTCGGTCTCTTCTGAATGTTATTATTCATCCTTTATTTATGGCGTTTGTGTGATGGTTGTTACATTTCTGCATGCTTGTGAGACAGCCTAGTTCCTGCCCCGTACAAAGATGAAGATTGAAGAGATGACTCAAGTACCATTTAGGCTATTGTTTTTTGGTTTTTACCTTTTTAGTACTTACAACTTGCATACAATGCCTCTCTTTCTCATTCCAAGAGATATATATATATTCTCCTCGAAATCTGCTGTGGAAATTCTAGGAAAACCTAGGGTTGGTATTTTCTTTGCAACGCGATTACTATACTAGAACATTGTCTTGCCGTAATATAATTTTTCTAAGTGAGAATTTTAATGTAAATTTATTACTTCTAAACAATACTACTTGTTACATTTTTAATGCGGTTGTAAAAAATAACCAAAACCCCGAAGAATTTTTAATGTCTAATTTTCATTAAACATTATAATAAGGAAGTTCCGTAATCAGAAATAATAAACTCAACATACGTCTAAGAATGTCAAGAAAAAGTTGAACAGAAGGTATGAGGCATATTGTTGTTTTATAAAGTTGCCTGAAATGGTTGTTGACTTTTTTGTTCTAAGTGGACAGTCCATTTTAAAAGATAAAATAATAAATTTATAATTATTGATAAAAAGATAATAATGAATATATTTATATAATAAATGTGTGTTTGTGAGCATATTTATTGACAGATTGTGATTGGCTTAGCGCGTTAAATGATAAAAAATTAAGCAAAGTGAATGTAGTGAGAAAATATGGTTGCAGATGTGAGAAGCACACAAGCATGTTGCATACTAAGGTAGAGTTAGTATTGTTAATTCATGGAGATTTTGAAATTAGATATAACTAAGTAGTTAGTATTGGTTTAACATGAAATTAGAAAAAAATGTTAGTATTAATTAGTAGAGAGAGGGTGGTGGGTGAAGACAACACAGGTTACAGAATATCATGATTGTTCTTGCTCTGCTGGAGACAGTGAAGCCAATGTAATGTAGTGCATGCATGATCTTCCACACCTTTTCAACCAATCTGAAAATCAAAATAATAATACTAATACTAATAATAACGTTAGAACAATAGCTTTTAAAAAGATGCTGGTTTAAAAAGAACAATTTTCAGCTTTCATTGAATCAATCAAAACACGTGTACTATTTTCAACAAAAAGTTTAATTCAAGTGAATTTATTTTAGTCCCAAAATAAGTAAATATGATTAACTGTTAAAACTATTTAATTAATAAAATCAACTGCCATGGTTTGGGTAATGCATACAACAATTCCTAATGATAGAAGTGTGTGTATAATCAATAAATAGTTACTATAACTCTTAAGTTAATCATTATAGAAAATATTATCTACGATAACTTGTAATTTAACGACAATAAATTCTTGTATATTATCAGTTTTCTTATTTAAATTTTTTATTTCAAGATGAGAACAAAATTATTTTATATCCAAAAACATGGAATTATCTTAAAATTATTATATTTTTTTTTCGTTTTTCTATTCAAACCCGTTGCATATCTTTACATTATAAAAAAAAATTATCCATAAAGGAAATTCTAAATAATTTTATTCAAACACAAACCTAATATTCAGTGAAAAATATAAACCTTATTTGTATTTGGAGAGATACGAAAAATGATTGTATGCACTAAAATAAGATCACTAGACATTCAACTGAGCCAACTTTATGTTACTTTACGAATTTTAGGTTTTTATTGGTGCCGCAACAAATAATAACATTTTAACACATTTTTTAAAATAACATTTTATTGATTAAAACCTAATATTACTAAACTGAAAATAAAATTTATTTAATAAGAAATGAAATTCACACATCTAATTAGATATACACACACGTGTTAGGATAAATTATATTTTCAGTTTTTTATCCTTTCACTTATATATATATATATATATATATATTTTTTTTTTTAAAATAAAGAACATTTTTACAACTTATTTTATATAATCAATGGACAAATTTTTAGAACAATATAATAATAGCAGTATTTGAGTTATTTAATACTATTTTGATAAATATATAAATAAGTATTTGAGTTAATATAAATGATTCATGTATATACATATTTTTTAAAATGTTAAATTTAGTCCTTTTATGTTTCAAAACTCAATGAAGATTACATAAATTTGTTATTAAAAAAAGTAAACTAATGACAAAAATTAAAACGTGAGTTATACACTATATATTGCAAGAGTTTTTTTTCATTAATTTTGGTGATTCTATTGTGTCACATTATTTTTATTTTTTTATAATTTTTATTTTAATATAAGAATTTTATAAAAATTATGCTTTTATTAATATTTTATTTGACTGTTTGCAACGAATATATATTTCTAAGACAGAAAAGTAATTTTAATTTTTATGATGGAAGATGTTATTTGTAATGTCATATCAATATACTTTAACAGAGAGATCTTATAAGAAGCAATGAAGATTTAGGATTATAGTTTGAGATTAAAAAATGTATAAAAATAATTAAAATATCCATTCTCTGTATTCCATGATAAATTCCCTTTATGAAACATAAAAATTGAAATATAAAATACAAAACCTTTTCCCATGGCCTGAATTAAAATATAATTTCTTCTTCAGACAAGTATAAAAGTGTTCCTCATCATATGTAAAACCTTCTTTTAAGTTGGCAAGACCTTCATCATCCCTTCATCATCTGTTTTGGTATAAGCTCACATGATTCCACAGAAAAAAGAGTACAGAGAAATCCTTAATCGTAAATATATATATATATATATATATATATACATATATATATATATATGACTTTTGCACAATATGTAATCAATTGTTTTTTTTTTTTTCATTTGTCTTTGGTTTTTCTTACATATACATATATATATATATATATATATATATATATATATATATATATATATATATATATATATGACTTTTGCACAATATGTAATCAATTGGGTTTTTTTTTCATTTGTCTTTGGTTTTTCTTTACAGACAGAACAATAATAAGATGTATAACTTTTTAAAGTTGAAACTCTTCAAACCAAAATAATGAAGAGACAATAACAGAGTTGGCTGCTGTTACTACCCTGCAGTGATCATTATATAAATATGATTATTCTTTTGAGAATGCTAATTTACTCTAATCTATTTTAATTTCTTCAAGTTCACTATTCTAAAAAAGATCTGCATGTTTTATAAAGTTAAATTAAAAGAGTAAAATTGATAACAAGTGACAATTTAATGTTTATTGTAGGAAGAAACAACTGTCAGTTCTTCTGTTATTGGCTCCTCACTACTTGGATACGAATAATTTCAAAATGAAAAGATTGCAGGTCTTGTTGAAGGTTATTGCTAAAACAAACTTGAAACTGCAGTTTTTGAAAGAATGGTAATGCAGAAAAAACAATTTGGTTACATATTGCATAAGCATAAAAAAAAATAAATAGAGTGAATATTGATAATAAGTAAAATAAAAATGTATGAATGATTACAAGTGAGGTACATACCAGTTTGAAATGATAAATTATCATTTTGCTGCATTAAATTAGAAATGAAAAATAGGTAAAATGCCCACTATTTACAAAAAAAATCACACACACATTTACAGTATAATATTAAGATGAAGTTGGTACAATAAAATTAATTACAGAAAAAAAAAATACCAAATCATATACTCATACATGAAAGCAATTGAGTTGTATAAGCAACCTCAAACTGAGATAAATAATAATAATAAATGATGCAAGAGACCATAGCATAAACAAAGACACATATGCAAATGAAAAATTAATAGTCAATAAACATGAAAAATCAGAAACCTGTAAAAATTTGCTTGAAGGATGAAAAGGAATATAATATCACAATTCCCAATTCAGTGCATATTTTGCATTTATGTGAAGTCTAAAATTTGGAGAATAAAATAAATATTTTTTTTTTAACTTTGAACATCTCCAAGAGGACCATGAGAGGGAGTGGAAGACTCTTGTTAGAAGAATCCTTATTTGGAGAATAAAAGAAAATATTAACTTTATTTGGAGAAAGGTAAAAAAACTTGGAAAGAAAAAGGAACATAATAATAAACCAAAAATTTTCTTGTACATAATCTCAAATAAGAAAAATGGAAGACTTCAATTTGCAACAAGTTTTGTTGAAAATATTGAGAGAAATTGCAAAAAGTGAGGGTTTGAGGGAAGTTGTAGTTCAAAGGTTGGGATGAGTGAAAGGTATTGAAATGGGGCATGAAAGTTAGTACAAGGAGAGGAAGCTATTTGTATTATATTAAATTGAATGTGACGGTGACAAAAATAAGAGTTAAAAACATTTATTTTAGAGAAAGAAATTCATAAAATGAAGGATTGGAATAATTTATTATTCAGACAGAAATTTATTAAATGAAGAATGAAACGTTTTATTATAGAGAGAGAAGGAGAATTTTCTTACATAAATTCATTATTGTAGAAAGAGAAATTCATAAAGAATGTTATAAGGTGCGTTATTTATAAACAAAAATATATTATTATAATTTTAAATTTATATAAAATAATTTAATTTTAATTACTTTTTTAATATTTTTTTAAAATTTCTATAGTTTTATTTAAATATATAGTTTTTTAATATGAATTGATTTAATGAGTATTAATATCTTTTTTTAACTTATTTTAAAAAATATTTTTTATTTCTTAATTTAAATTAATATTTCTTAATTAAATAAGTTACAAGTTAATTGAATTATAAAGATTAACTTTATAGTTTATGAGCTAGAGAGCTCATAAAATAAGTTATTATTTTGTATTGGTTAAACTAGGTTTTAAGTTTGTCAAATAAACTAGTTTTTGGACAGGTTGTGATTGGAATATTCCCTTCTCTTTATAGCAGATGCCTCATTTTTTTAATCATATCATGATTAGAGAGGAACAGGATATTCCTAATTGGATTCTAAATGAGTCTGGTCGTTTCACTCTTAAATTGGCTAGGACTTTTTTCTTGGAACCAGGAGTTCCAGGTGGTTGGGGTAAATTCATTTGGTCTTCATCTATTCCGCCTTCCAAAACTCTAGTACTTTGGAAAATTTTTCATGGGCGACTTCCTACAGATCAACATATTCAGAATAAGGGTTTGCATATATGTTCTATGTGTTCGCTTTGTGAAAAGCAAGAGGAATCTATTCAACATCTATTTTTTGAATGTTCTAACGCATTGCATATTTGGAGTTGGGTACGACAAATTTTTCTTACTTCTCATTTCTCTAATAAGGATGATCTACTTTCTTTTATTAAGAGTGATGGTAGTCCTTTGGTTAAATTGATTAAGCTTGCGGTGATAACCTTTTCTATATGGATGATATGGCATATGAGGAATTATGCTAGATTTCAGGATAAGATTGGGGTTTCTAAGGCTATTTTGATAATTAAAGATTTAACTTGTCTAGTGGGAAATTCGTCTAAAGCTTCAATGAAGAATGATATGTTGGACTTCAACGTGATTAAGTTTTTTGGTATTAAGACTCGTAGTGGTAAAGTTCATCGTCCTCTTCCTATTAGATGAGAATTTCCTTCACCAGGCTGGGTCAAAATTAATACTGATGAGGCTGCTAGGGGGTATCCTGGTCTTGCTACTTGTGGAGGTATTTTTCGTGGGAGTATGGGAGAATTTATTGGTGCTTTTTCAGCGTTTCTTGAAGTTCAAACTGCTTTGGTTGCTGAGTTTTATGGAGTTATACATGCTATGGAGGAAGCTCAAAAAATGGGACTTACTAATGTCTGGCTTGAATGTGATTCTGCCTTGGTTTGTGCTGCGTTTACTGCTAGGACTAATGTTCCGTGGATGCTTCAGAATCGATGGAATACTTGTCTTAATTTTTGTGGGACAATCAGGTTTAGGGTAACTCATATTTTTCGTGAAGGGAATGCGTGTGCTGATAAGTTGGCTAATTTAGGATTTATTCATAGAGAATCATTTCATTGGTATAATAGACTCTCAGCTAGTCTGTTATTAGATTTCTTTATGAATAGGTATAATTTACCTATGTATCGTTTGTGTTAACATATGGGTTTTGGTCTAGTCCCCCCATATTTTTGTATTTTCTTTCTTTTTTCTTTTTTTAATAATATTTTTTTTTTCATGTGATGGCAGATGATTGTTGTTACTTGAGGTGTCAGCTTAGCTGAGATGTCAAGTTGCATAGTGATGCCTAACACGAAAACTTTATAAAAAATAAAAAAATAAAAAAAATAAACTAGTAACTAGTTTATTAGTCTTATTGAATACACTGAAAGGAGAAGGAATGAATGGATAAAGATTAACAATAAAAAGAAAAAATAACAATTTTTTTATTACATTATTTGAAAAATCATATATATTAGTATCTAAATATAACAAAAAGTAATCTACTAGAAATATTTAAATTCTTCTTACAACTTACCTTAAATTGAATATTGGTAGAGTCTACTTAATTGTAATGAGAATAGGTGGAGTTATAAAAAATAGTAATGAAAATTTTATCATTTTCCACATGGAGTTAGGTACTTGTCCATTTTCACATCAGGTTTGTTTGAACAAACTTCTCCATGATCACTTTTAAAAGAGAAAAATATAAAGGAAAAATTAAAATTAACTTTTTCATGAAATAAAATTTACTTATGTACAAGTAAAAAATAAAAATGTACCTGAAATAAATTCTACAACACTAGTTTTGCATAAACTACTTTTAATCTATAGAGAAGTTAATTTAACTTTTTTTCTTATATTTTTCTCTTATAAAATTTGAAGTAGAAAAGTAATTAAAAATCAGTATATTAAGTTATTTTTACATTTTCTTGTTTTTTTTTTGTATTTTGCCAAAATTAACCTTATATATGCTAAAAGTGTCCTCACCAAAGTATAATAAAAAATAAGTTTACAATTTTTTTTTCTTTTAATAAGTAGAATGAAGGATAATAAACTTATATTTGAGAATATTATCTTAATACTTTATTTATTATTTTTTTTGAATTATAATTTCTTTTTGATAAAAAACAAAATATATCTTTTTATATAATTTCTCCAAAATATCATGTTTCTTTTACTAAGTTTTTTAATTTTTGTTTTGATACATCATATACTATTATTATTCTTATCCATATTATTTCAACAAACTTAACATTGAAACACTTTTTATGTAAATTTTTTATTAAAAAGTGTATTTTAAGTCTAATTCAATCTTATAAATCTGGTCTATAATTAATGTGAGGTTTACACACACTTATATACTATAAAATATATTTAGTTTTAGTCGATGTGGGACCTCCAACACACTCCCTCACACTAAAACTGTCAACTCGTGCGTAAGACTATATATTTATGGGCAGATAACGAATGATAAACCCACCAAACTCTCGTCATAATAAACTTCATTTTAAGTATTAAAAAGTAGACTTTGGGCATAACTTAACCTTATTAGATAAAATTTGCACCCACTTATATATTATGAGATAAAATATGTTTATATCTTATCAATCTTAATCTCAAACAAACATTTAATAACTATGTGTAGGGTAAGATGAATTTAAAGTGAACAAACATTAAATAATTAACATATAGAAACAGACAATATACTTATATATTCAAAATATTTATTGAAAATAAATTATTAAACCGATAATTTATTTATTCAATGTTAGGTCCAAGTCTTTCATTTCTTAAAATAATTATTTTAGTCTTTAATTTATTTAAAATGCATTAAATTAGTATTTTATGCGAAACATAAATAACTTTCTACGGTTAACAAAATTTGATGTATCTAATACGTTATTTATGACTTAATATATGGTGACTATTTTCTTCTCAACATCATTCATTCCATTCTAATAAATATTTTCAAAATAAGTTATTAAACTGATCAATTATTTAATGTTAGGTTTAGGTCTTCCATATCTTGAAATATTTATTTTAGTATTTAATTTTCTTAAAATGCGTTAAATTAATTTTCTGGTGGGATCACCCCTCTCAATTAATTTTTTTTTTCATCCATACAATTCACATCCAAAATTTAACTATAAAACGAGCCTAATTTTTTTTCATTTTTAGTCCTCATTCTTGCTTTAGTTTGACTTTCATGAAAACGTACAAATTGAAAAATTCTTATGAATTATGTAAAAATAAAATAAAAGAATACTTGCTCCTTCAAATTAGTTTTAACACTTGTGATGATTCAATTTTTTTTCTTCTCAGTATCAATATAAGATTTAAGCAATCATAATTTCATTTAGGTCAATTTGAATTAAGTATTATGTATTATAAAAAAAAGGAAAATGAGAAGAATATAAAGATAAGAAAGAAACAAATGATTAAAATTTACCAAAAAAAATGTAAATATTTTTTTTTCTCTATAACTATAACTTCCAACAGAAAAAAAAACAAGTGAAAAAAATTAACAATTCAAAGAAGTTTTTTTCTACAATCATTATTTTCTAATAATGCTTTTTGTGTATTTCAAATGTAAAAATTATTTATAATTTATAAAAATAAATTAAGCAGTCACTACTAAAAAAAGTATCAAATAAAAACTAATTTTAAAGACTAAAAATAATTAATTGTTATATCAATTAGATACTTATTTTAGAGATTAAGGTTGTGTTTTTTTTCAATATTCCACATAAATATTTCAAGGATAATAGATTATTTAATTAAAGTATATAATGTTACAAAATTTATAACCATATGGATGTTGTATTAGGAGTAGACATTATCTTATTCTTAACATAGCTCAACCTCTTCACAATTTTAAAGAATGGAAGTGAGAATCTTTGAGGTCCATTACATCTAGGAAATATTTTTCAAATTTTTCATTGATTGATTATTTTTTGTAATAAATTAAAATATTATATTTTTAAATTTAATTTATGTAGCTTTTTTTTAGAAGGAGATTTGATTTTAAAGAAGGACTAATGATATGATAGAAAATTTATATGCATTGGTGAATTTTTGCTAGCCATGATCTGGTTTTGAGGTTTTTTTTTGCTTATTGTGATTCCAATGGTTGAGTACCCTCTAGGTTGTTAGTTGCTTGGTGTCTGGTTGAACTTGAAAACATTAGTAATATGTTTCAAATTTTAGTTCCTTTATGGTTAATTTTGTGAAGATGATAGCAGGAGATCTGTTCGACCAAATGCATAAGAGATACAAACTTGAATATTGGAGCCAGCTATCTTGTGAGGGGCTAGCGTTACAAGTGTCCAAAACATATACCATTTTTAAGATTTGTAATATAAATTGAAGTTATTATGGGTAGTAAAACTCTGTTCAAGTGGCCAAAGCACATCACAAATTCTCAGTTGTGCAGTTAATTAAAGCAGAAAAGGACGTGCACAAAGCTGTTACTATATTCGATTCTGCAACTGCTGAATATAGTAATGGGTTTCGTTATGATCATGAAACTTTTGGTCTCATGATCTCTAGGTTAGTCGCAGTGAATCAGTATAGGACAGCGGAAGGGATGCTTGAGAGAATGAAGCAAGAAGACTCTATGGTTACAAAGGACACATTACAAGTGAGATTTGTATTTAGTTATATACTATGAATTAACTTTATTTCTATTTGATGTAGTATCTCATGAGATACAATTCAAGGCTTGAAACCAGGTGCAGACATGTATGGAAAAATCATAAGTGGCCTCTTTGCTGGAAGCAGCTTTCAAGAAGCTGCAAATCGAGCAAGTTGGAGCCTTCATGCTAGGATGCATAACATGGTAGTCCAGGGTCTTTGTAATAATGTTGATCCACCTCGTGCATTCAGTTGTATCTGAGTATGCGTACTAGAGGCATCCCTGTTGAAGTGGCACTTTTGATTGTCTAGTCAAATGTTTTTTGTAAGAGAGGAGACCTGCACAAAGCTGCTCGGACTCTTGATGAGATGGTATTAGATGGATGCATTCCAGACGAACAAATATGGAATGTTGTAATTGGTGAATCTTTAGTTGTTTCTAGTATAGTTTAGCTGTCTTTTAAATGCAATGATTTGATCATCATGTGACTCCACCATAAAAAAATAGAAAAAGAAGAGATTCTAGGATATTGTTGAAGAAAAAAGATTTCTTGCAATCACTGTATCTTTTGAACTCTTAAGTTCTACGACTGAATTTTAGTGAATTCTAGGTTTCTAAATTACCCATTTCTTTTGATCCGCTTCAAAGAACTTCAACATTTATCAGTGGATGCAAATATTAATTGCTTTTGTGGAAATTTTGACGTCATTATTATATGAACACGGATCTTACATGGACAACTAAATATGCTCTAATAAGTGTATGCAATAACAGACAGGAATGCAATTCTACTAATCTTTATATTTTTGGAGCTTCATAACATTACTAGTTCATGCCTAAATTGTTGCATCATGAAATTTGAAGATGTTTTTTTTTCTTGAAAATATAGTTTTATCTTTAGCTTTTACAATTTTGACATTGCAGATCCAAACTAACATTTTTCTTTTTTTTGTACCTAAGATGCGCTGTCTTTGCAATTCATGATCTCACCTCATTTCAAATGGTTGACATTTTCTGATGATCAGTGTCTCTGTGATCTGAAGGTTTGAGCTTCAAATTGAGAAAGTAAATATGCTGTGTAAGATTTACTTCCTGGGGGGGGGGGGGGGGGGGGGGGGGGGGGGGGGGGGGGCGAGTTAACATTACACACAACCCTTTTTCTCTCTTCTTTGGGCTCTTTTGCAGCATTTCTTTTAATTAGGAACATGCTTTTTGGAAAAGATTTTCCAGATTCCTGACCGTCTGGGCAAGGTAAACTCAGGTAATTGCAAAATCATTTTGTTTTGATCAAACCCATCACTCGTGGTTGAAGTTGTCAGTTCCTAGAAAACTTGTTGCTCAAACAGTTGCAGTAATTTAGCAAAATTTCGAGTATTCTTTAGTGTTCTTATAGTGTAATCGTTAAGTTTTTAGTTGATACATTATTGATTTGCATATCGCAATTATATGGCCTGACTCTCAAGCTTAATTTATTGGAATTTCGTTTAATGTTGGCTTCACATACGCACATATGTTAAATAAAGGGGGAATATTCACTACTAAATAGCCGCTTAACGAGGATGAGTTATCATTATCACTGACTTGTTGAATATTGACTGTTGAATATTTATGAATTCGGGCTGAATACCATCAACTTTTTCTTGTTGTATACTTGTAGTTGTATATCTTATATCAGAAATAAGATTCAATTCCTTGAAAAGTTGCTCAAGTAATCTATTCTCCGTTAAAAAGAAAACCAACTTGGTGTAAACTATTGCTTACCCGATCAAGACAGTGCTTATAAGGTTTAACAAATGGATTAATCAAGAACTTATAGTTCTTGGTTTAAGTCAGCTTTATATCTATTAAACAAAAGTATTGCTTTTTTTTATAATATATGATTTAAATAAAGAATTTCGATAGAATATATATATATATATATATATATATATAATTTGTTCCGGACACAAGACATAATCAATCCAATTAAGTTATTGAAATAGGTAAATTTTTTTGAATATAAACAGAACACTATTAAGGGGGAAGTCAGTTCCATGTCTCTCTTTGTAGGAAGTGCAACAAAGAACATGCTGCCCAAAACGCCAATTCCCTGCATCTCAGCTGAGGATGCTGGAAAGAGGCAATTCACTACATTCTAATCAAACAACATAATTGCTGAAAATACAAAAACTGACGTCACTGCATGCATGAAATCTATGAACTTTAGGTGATATCTTGTTGCGAGTTGGGGTTGAAGGGTGGTTGATCCATCAATTACCTACAAGCCCTTGAGGGTAGCAACCCATAACAGATGTTCCCCTTGTTGTCTCTGAAGTCATCAGTTAAACATAATAGGAAGCATGAGGCACCAGATAGAGATACAAGTGCAGCAGTCATGGCCTTGCTGACAGAGTCACAGTTGCCACTATTTCTGAAGATTGGAGAGAAGTTGGAAAGCAAGGACTGTGCCAGTTGGTAAAAGGTTGGCCTAATGGGCAATGCTCTAAAAAGTTTGGCTAATATTTAGGGATGATCACCTACAGAAACAAGTGCAACAGTCATGACCTTGATGACAGAGTCACAGTCGCCAATATTTGTGAAGAGTGGAGAGAGAAGTTGGAAAGCAACGTATGTGCCAGTTGGTAAAAGGTTGGCCAAATGGGCAGTGCCTTAGATGTCTAATAAATGAATTCTAATTTTTGAATTCTAATTTTTTTTAGGGGTTATGTTATATTTAAATTTCATTTCTTAATATGATATTAGAACTTATTTTAACAAGAATTTGTTGCGCTATCGTGTCACCTATTATTGGATAAATACTTAGTCTTACACGTGACTTGACAACTTCGGCGTGAGGGAGTATGTTGTGAATTTTACACCGACTAGAGATAATGTCAATTCATAGTATATAAGTAGGTGTAAACCTCATCTTATAGACCAATTTTGTAAGGTTGAGTTAGACTTAAAGTCAACTTCTTAAGATAGTATGAGAGTTATTTAGAACCTAGTCTATGTTGGATCTATCTTGTCATCCTTCATTAGGCTTTTATTGGAACACTTATAAATATATAGCTCCACATACAAGTTGACATGTTTGGTCTATCGTGTCATCGGTTATTATGTTACAAGTTGACATGTTTGGTCTATCGTGTCATCAATTATTATGCTACAAGTTGACATGTTTGGTCTATCGTGTAGGTTATTATGCTTCTATTGGATTACCTATAAATATATAGTCTCACACAGTTGACTGGTCTCGACGTGAGATTGTGTGTTGGAAATCTTACATCAACTAGAAATAAGACTACTTCATAGTGTATAAGTGGGTGCAAACCGCACCTTAAACCCAAGTTAATAGGAAGACTTAGGGAATTTTACCAAAATGGTGTAGTTTTTTTTTTTTTAGATTTACGTAAATGGGCAGATTCGGAAAAAATTATAGAAATGGGCATTTTTTTGTCAAAGTTGCCAATGATGTAGGCAACATAAATTAAATTCATTAATTCTGGTACACTTGTCTTTTTAATTAAAGTTGACGACCGGATTGACAACTTCAGTTTAAATAAAATTGAATACTGGATTGACAACTTCAGTGTATACAATTCAATTGGCAAGTTCACTTGATTTTTTTTAAACAAATGAAAATTAATATTTAAAAAAAAATATTTTATAAATAATACCAAAATTTAATTTTGTTTTATTTAAGAAAATGATATATAAAGTTGAATAATTAAAATGAATATTTTTTACAATAATTTTAAATAAATTGGGTTAAAAATGATTGGTTTGATAAATTAAAAATATTTAGTATTTTTTAAATATTGTTAAAGTTAAAAATACACTTATAAAAATGTGATATAATTTATGTATAAATTTTTAGATTATATAATATATGAAAGTATAAATTATATAATATGTAAAAAGTAATAATATACATGTATTTTTGTAAAATAAATATATTAAAAATAAATTAAATTATTGAATATAAGTTATTAAAAGAAGATGATATTAAAATATTTGATGAGAACAACATTGCAAAGGATGAGTCTACTGTCTAAATGAACAATTTCCTCTGTTGTGACCTTCATTGCGACAGTAAGAACATTTTTTTGTCTTGTTCTGAATTGATTGATCCATTTCATTATGCAAACGAGTTGTAATTGGCCGTCTCGATTTTTTACGTCGCATGTAGGGTTTTGGTATGAAATTTGACTCGGTATAAGTAGACCAATAATCCTCGTTTCGAACAGGGTGAAATTCAACTTGATATGCCTTGCTAATCGTGTGGAGGTTGTAAACTAGATCAATGAATGTCGTCATTTGTAAATGACAAGAGGAACAAACGACAATAACATGACGACAGGGTAGTCGAAGAGCTTGGAAGTTGCCACAATCACACCACCAATCATTTAATCTAACTGTATATGATTGAGGTTGCCGACCATGTTGGGGGGTGGCTAATTCTTGGACATCAAATTCAGAATTTTCTGCATTAAACCTTTCCACAAAACACATAGCCGAATCTTGTTTATGCGATCTATCCAGGAAAATGCTTGCTTGAACTCGGATCGCATAACTGATAGCTTTGCCTGTACTATGGGTTGTTTCATCTCATAAGTTGTCATAAAGAAGTAAATGAAATTAGTTAAGTGGTAAAAGGTCGTAATTATCTGTGAAAGAAGGTAAGGAATGTAATTATCCATGTTAATCAACTATCGTTTGAGGTCAGCATTTTTGAATTTTTTTGTTGAGATTTGATGCGATATGGTGTATGCAATACATAGAAACGAGGTCGTCTCCTTCCCATCTAACTTCTTCGGATTGTAAAGCTGAAGTTATACCGGTTCCTCTATCAGTAATCATGCACAAATTCGGCTGAGGTGTCACATATTGTCGCAATAATTGGAAGAACCAAATTAAAACCTCCTGAGTCTCGCCTTCAACAATCGAAAACGCCAATGGAAATAAGTTTTGATTCCCATCTTGAGCGGTTGCGGTCAACAATGTTCCATGGTATCTTCCGGTTAGAAATGTCCCATCAACTTGTACAATGGGCACTAGTGCAGAAACATAAAACAAATGCGGCTATTTCGAATTTATAAATGCGGCTTTATAGCCGCATTTGATCAACACGCACTTGTAAATCAAGAAATATAAATGCGGCTATATAGCCGCATTTATAAATAGCATTTACAAGTGCGGTTATTTGCTTTAACCGCACTTGTATATGGAAAATCATTAAAAAAAATTAAAAATTTTAAAACATCATCAATCTTGTGTGAAGCCAACGTTGATGAAGAGTCAAGGGAGCGCCAACAACGGTGGCGGCAGCAGAAGCGACGGCGGACAGGGAAGCAACAACGGAGCAAACCAAAAAATCCACAAGAAACCACGAAGACAATGAAAGAGTACTGAGCAATGCGAGAAACCAAACAATATAAGAAAAACGAATGTCAGCCAACGAAACAGTGTTTCGAGACCACCAATGCAAGGAAAAAAACATATATAAGAAAAACGAAAAACATTTATGCATATATTTGTGAAGATGAAGAGGAAGAAAGAGAGTTCAAGAAACTTACATTGCACAAATGGAATGCAGATGCAGCAGAAGGAGATGAACTCAGAGTGCGAACGCGAAACGAAGGCAAAGACGAGAAATAAAGTTTGAAATTGTGTGTGGCGCGCTTCAAAATTTAGGGTAAAAAAGAATTTACGAATGCGGCTAAAAGGTAAAACCGCATTCGTAAATCAAAGAATATTGATTTACGAATGTGGTTATTTGAATAGCCGCATTCGTAAATCAAAGCACTTGATTTACGAATGCGGCTAAAGGTAAAACCGCATTCGTAAATCAAAATAATTTCAAAAATGCCACCGCGTTTTTTACGAAAGCGGGTAGTGCAAAAAGCCGCACTAAATAAAGCGTATCCTTTTCTTCTTTTTGCACTAGTGGGGCTTGCAAAAATTGAAACCATCGATACAAGGCTTGAAAGACCAAAACACACGATCCAACGTGTAACCAAAATTGCCTTGAACACCATCAACCATACAAGGAGAAGTAATATACTGCACAATTGTCCCAGATTGCTTTCTTTTACTGTTTCCAACCATCTAGGAAGATCACTGTAGGACTGTTCCCAATCGCCAAATGCCAAAGCAAGAGCTTTCTGTTTTCCCAACCAAGCTTTTCTATACGTGATAGTATAGCCATGCAGATTTTTTATTTATGCAATTAAGCTTTTTATTGGGACTGAGGGGTTTGCTTGTACTGAAGTTAGCACCATGGACGCAATATGGGTTGAATCCAAATTAACACGGTCTGCCGTAAGATTTGTTGATAAACAACTATGTTGTGCATCAATTTTTTTTTATCTCCCATTGATTTCGGATTTTACTAAAAGATGCACGTAATCTCCATTTGCACCCTCCATCATGATGTATGCACCGAGCCACTTATCTGTCTGACTTTGATTCCACGACAACAAATTTGTAACCGTTGTCTATGTGGTATCATTTTATGCAAGGCTACAAGGCTGCATTGTTATTCCATTATATAACAAATGTTCTGTATGAGTACAATATAATTTTAACATAATTTTTGAAATTTTTATTCATAAGTCAAGTCCTCAGGTACTTGTGCAGAAAGCCATCACTCCACGCTACACTTTGTTTATTTTTTTTTCCAATTTGATAATAAAGAAGTTGACTTCACCGTTGACAACTTTGGAAGAAGTTGCATTCACCATTGGCAACTTATATTGAAAGCTGCCTTAATGGTTGACAACTTTGCATAGGCACCAAATGAAAAAAGTTCATACACCTAGTTCTTGACCTAACACAGAAAAAGTCAAAGTAGAAGGTGGCCACAAGTTATCCACGCAAAAACTTTAATTTTGAATATTAAATGAATATGGTTGAATGAATGAAATAAAAAAAGACGCACATGTACTATATGTTATATTTTAATACTTTTATTTGAATACGTTATCCACACAGAAACATATTTAATACTTATATTTTAAATGAATAAAATTATTTAATATGTTATATTTAGTATAAAGTGAATATGTTTTCGCAACCCGGAGGACAAGGGAGGACCGGTGGAGGAAGGAGAGGGAAGGCCATCGACGGAAACCCGAGGAGCATAGAATAATTTCTCTACGTTCTTCTTTTCAAACTTCCCAGGAGGCTTTGGGGAATATGACATGCTAAAGATCTTCCAGAAATGGGCTAGGGTGAAAGAAGTGTTCATCTCAAAGCGTCTCAATAGATAGGGAAGAAGATTCGATTTCGTGAGGTTATTTGATGTGGAAAATGTGTTTTGTATGGAGAAGCAGCCGGATCAAATCTACATTGGCAATATGAAGTTATACGTGAACATACCTAAATATAGAAGAGGGGTATCTGCACAACTTGGTGGTGAGTCTGTGGACCTAGAGAGGTCAAAAAACTTCGTAACCATGAACCTGTGAAGCCAAAGAGTAAGGAGGTATGGAGAGAAAAAACAGGAAAGAGTATCAAAAGGGGCCATAGCGAGAGTCACTCTTATGCTGATGCTGTTAGAAATACCTCACACGAGAGATGGAAAGGTCCTGTCTTTGAAGCTAAGTCACAAGTTCTTCCTTGGATGGCTAACAGTGCAGTTGGATGGATGTCCGAAGACATGAATTTTGATTTATTATGTGAAGAACTTATCAAAGGAGGGATGAGTATGGTTAAAGCTAGATTTATGGGAGATAACATGGTACTCCTAACACCTAAGGAAGACGTTCATATGGAAGACTTTGTTAAGTTAAACAAAGACTGGGTTGTAAGTGCGTTCAAGGATGTAGAACCATGGTATGAAGCATGTGTAGCAGACCACAAATTGGTGTGGGTCAGATGCTATGGTTTACCCATACCGCTATGGACTAAGGAATGCCTTACAAAGGTGGTGGGAGAAGTAGCGACTGTGGTAGCCATAGATGATGCTACATTATCATGGGAGAACCTTGATTTTTCCCGTTTCCAGGTTCGTAAGTCGGTATTCTGTGAAGTTGGAGGGTTAAAGACCTTTCGGATTAATGGGCAAGCCTTTAATATCTCTCTAGTTGAAGAGGAACCCATGAAAGGGGTAGGCGTGTGTAACTGCACCATGAATCACAGTGACTCCTTAGATAGCTTTTCTTCAATGGGCTCCTTTGTTGAGGAAACGATTTTCTCGTCAAAATTTGGTGATGAGGGGGGTGAGAACGGTGACGAGGACGGTGGTTTACGGCGACCGGAGGTGACTAAGGAAGAAGACAAAGTTAGTGGGTCGCTAGAGACAAAAAAGAAGCTTATGGAGGAGTGTTGTCAGAGTGATTTGGTATGTCAGCAAAAAGACGAAACCTCTTACTCAAATAAGGCAATGCGTGAGAAGGTAAGGTCTGATGTAGGGGCAGCTTTATCAGTGACACAACAGGTCAACGCAGCCTGTATGATAATTCAAAATTCTTTGGCTAATTTAGCTGAGGCACAATTACTGTGTGCAAAGGCAACTTGGCCCGAGACATACGTGGGCCATCTTTGTGGTGTGGAAGTCCAAAATAAAAAGTCGTTGTTATTGGGCCCTAACAATATGGGAGGTGGGGATAGAAAAACAGAGGGCTGCTCAAAGGGTATGTTAGGAGAGATAGGCAGTTTGAAGGGTTCACCTTTATACTCCGGTGACGTTGGGGGAGAGATGGAGGATCGTTCAAGTGAAAGCTTATATGGGTCACCTCCACAAGCGATGGGCAAAGTGTATACATTATCGAAAACAGAAGAAACTCCTTGTGAGAAGCGGTGCGGCAATGATGAAGTCCCTTGGAATGCAGCGGTAAGGGACTGCTTATTAACCACTCTCAAAGTCCCTGTGGAGAGGGAATCGAGGTCAATTTGATGAAAGAAGGGAGGACTGAAGCCCCGGGGGAGGAAGATGCAGGTGTGAAGGAAGGGCCCAAATCACTAGAGGGTATCCAGAGGATAAGCGATCTTAGGGAATTGGGTGAGACATCTATACAAACACGTCGGATATCCAAGGGAGGCCAAAGAACCATTCAAAATGGGACCAGACCCTTATCCAGGTTAAGTCACTGTTCTAAAACCGAAAAAGATAGTGATATTATCATTTGTAATAACCGCATGAGGGTCGACCAGAATGATTCTGAATCTGATAGGTTGTGGGGCACGGGTAAAAGTCTGGGGATGGAATGCTCAGGTAATGAGGAGGCGGTGATCAGAGAAATGGATTGTATGGAGGTTAGAGATAATGAAGTAATGCTATCATCTGAGGAGGGTGCCGGTGTGTTATGATTATTATCAATATGAATATTAGAGGATTGGGGGGGGGGGTTACTAAAGCTCGCTATTTAAAACACTTTATTGCTAAGGAGGGTGCGAAATTCTTATGCTTGCAAGAGATTAAAGCAACTACTGTTTCAGACAATAGATGTTTTGCACTTTGGGAAGATAGTAATGTTGGGTGGATACATAATGAAGGAGTGAATGGGGCAGGAAGCATCTTGTCTAAGTGGCACAAAGATGCATTTCGGTATGATAAACATGTGGTAGGAAATGGCTTTATTGCAATTCTGGGTCAGCATCTTAAATCTAATAGCTTGTGTGCTATAATAAACGTTTATGCAGCTTGCAAGTTGAGTGATAAGGTGGCTTTGTGGGAAACTTTGACGTCTTTTAAGAGTGTGCACCAAAGTGTGGCATGGTGCTTTTGTGGGGATTTTAATGCTTTTAGAAGAGAAGATGAACGAAAAGGTGTTAGAGGTGGTTCTAGTAAAAGAAAGGAGATTAGTGGCTTTAATGATTTTATTGAAGGAAATTAATTGGTGGATGTGCCCGCAGTAGGCAAAAAATACACTTGGTTCAAGACAAATGGTACAGCTAAAAGCCGTTTAAACAGGTTTCTTGTCTCCGAAGAGTGGCTTCATATCTGGACGTTTTGCAAGCAATATGTTCAGCCGAGAGTGGTTTCAGACCACTGCGCTATAGTAATGAAATCTTCGGTAAAAGATTGGGGGCCTAGACCTTTCAAAACCATTGATGCATGGTTTATGGAGCCTGGCTTCAAGGATTTTGTGAAGGAGAAATGGTGTTCTTATAATGTGCCGGGGAATAGTATTTATAGACTCAAAGAAAAATTGAAGCTTCTAAAGGTTGATCTTAAAGAGTGGAACAGAAATGAGTACGGGTGTCTAGAGACCAAGAAAAAGCAAATTTTGAGGCATATTGAGGATCTCGATGTTATTGATGACAACAACTCTCTTGAGGAGCACGATAAGTTGAGAAGAATGGAGTTGTTTAGCCATCTGAGGCTGATTGATAAGCAGGTGGAATCTCTTTGTAGACAAAAATCTAGAGCAAACTGGTTTAAGTTGGGGGATTCAAATTCTAAATTCTTCCATAGTGCAATAAGGTGGAGAAGACTTAAAAATGAGGTCAAAGGTGTAGAGATTGATCACCAATGGTGTGAAGAGCCGAAAGTTATTCGAAGGGAAGCAAAGAATACTTTTAATCAAAGGTTCTTGGCTACACATGATGTTGAAGTTAATCTGGGTTTTGTGGAGTTCAAAACCCTTCCAGTGGAGGTTAGTTTAAAAATGGTATCTAGCATCACTGAGGAAGAGGTGAAAGAAGCTGTCTGGCAATGAGAAGGGTCGAAGAGCCCGGGCCCGGATGGGTTCAATTTCAATTTCATCAAGAACAGTTGGGAATTTTTTAAGTCTGACATTGTGGAAGCGGTGCAGTTTTTTCAGGAAACGGGGTGTATTCCGAAGGGGTGTAACGCCTCTTTTATCGCACTGGTACCTAAAGTCAGGGATCCTACTACGCTTGACCAATTCAGACCGATCTCACTTATAGGGTCCATCTATAAGATCATTTCTAAGGTGTTATCGTTTCGTATGAAGGATGTCCTATCTCTGGTCATTGATGAGAGTCAGTCAGCTTTTTTGAAGGATCGTGGAATGTTAGATAGTGTCCTTATGGCAAATGAGGTGGTTGAGGAGATAACTAGAAAACAAAGGAGTGGGATTTGTTTAAAGGTGGACTACGAAAAGGCGTACGACTCGGTTAGGTGGAAATTCCTCTTTGATATGTTACAAAGGCTGGGATTCCACTCTAAATGGATTGCATGGGTCAGAGGTTGCTTGGAGTCGTCTTCTGTGTCTGTTTTGGTTAATGGTAGCCCTACAGAGGAATTTAAACCTTCTAGGGGGTTAAGATAGGGAGATCCTTTAGCTCCATTTCTCTTCCTAGTGGTGGCTGAAGGCTTGGCCGGGTTAGTGAGACAAGCGTGAAATATGAATCTGCTCAGAGGGGTGAAGGTGGGGAGGAATGAAATCGTGTGTTGCTTGCTACAATTTGCTGATGACACTCTGTTTTTATGCGAAGATTCTTTCTCTAATATCTTCACAATAAAGGCGATTCTAAGGTGTTATGAACTTGCATCAGGGTTAAAAATCAATTTCCACAAATCAAAGTTGGCAGGCATTGGTGTTGATAGCTTTTCCCTTAACACCTATGCAAAGACTTTGAATTGCAAGACCATATCAATCCCTTTTAAATATTTGGGATTAGAAGTAGGAGGCAACCCAAGGAAGAAACAGTTTTGGGAACCAGTTATAAACAAAGTCAGTGCTAGACTTAGTACCTGGAAGGGGAGATTTTTGTCTATGGCAGGAAGAGTATGCTTACTTAAATCGGTGTTTACCGCTATACCTCTCTTCTACTTGTCCTTCTTTAAAGCACCAATTTCAGTCTGTAACAGAATTATCAGTATACAGAGGAAGTTCCTTTGGGCTTGGGGCAGAGATAACAGGTCTATAGCATGGGTAAGATGGGAGGATGTGTGTAAACCCCTTGAGGACGGAGGGCTAGGGGTCAAAGATGTCAGAATTTTTAATAATGCTTTGCTGGCGAAATGGAAATGGCGACTGATGAATGATGAAAGAGGGAAGTGGAAAGACATTCTTGATTCTAAGTATGGTTCAGAAGTAGGGAGAAGTCATACACGCTTGAAATGGCAATCTTGGTGGTGGAGAGATCTTTCTAAAGCTTGTGGGGAGGGTGAAGATGAATGGTTCCAAAAGTCTGTTGTGTGGAAAGTTGGTGATGGAGGCAATGTAAAATTCTGGGAAGATGCGTGGGTTACTAACAATAATCTCAAATCTCTGTACCCTAGACTTTTTTCTCTCTCTATGGATCAAGGTATGAAGGTGGGAGAGGTAGGTACATGGGAGAGTTATGGATGGCAGTGGCGGCTAAATTAGAGGAGGGCTAGGTTTGAATGGGAATATGCTTTGGAGGAAGAGTTGCTTATGCACATTAATAGAAGCGTTATGAACAAGGAATCCAAGGATTCTATTGTGTGGGGAGGGGATACCACAGGGATCTTCTCTGTGAAGTCAGCCTACATACGTTTGGCTAACCAAAACAATGAAGTCCATGATGGTATCTTTTGTTCCTTATGGCTGGCTAGAGCAATGCCTAAAGCCCTAATAACTGCGTGGAGAATCTTACTTGATAGAATCCCAACTTTAGTTAACCTGCTTAGGAGAGGGGTGGCAGTAAACTCTTCTATTTGTGTGCTCTGTAGAGAAGTAGAAGAAACTTCTCAGCACTTGTTCTGGGAGTGCTCTTTTGCACAACGAGTTTGGTCATTATGCTTCAGGTGGATAGGAGTTTTGTTTGTTCAACAAAAGGATTTAAGGTGTAACTTTGAGAACTTCTATCTTGTTCATATGTCCATTAAGCAGAATCAAGTATGGAAAGGGATGTGGGTGGCAATAGTTAGATGTATCTGGGAGAAGAGGAACAATGTTATCTTTAAGCAAGGGATACCTGACGCCGAAGAGGTTTTCCAAATGGCTCAACTCCATACTTGGTTTTGGTTGAAACAGGATGTGCTCCTTTTCGTATGCTTTTTCGGATTGGCATTTGAATCCAAACCAATGCTTACAAAGTGTACTATGAAAAGGGAGGTCTCTAAAGATGCTAGAGTCGAAACCAAGGAGTTTCTGGAGAAGTGACCGATGGTCATATTGGAGCAACAAAGTTTTCTGTAGTGGTGTGTTTGGGTATCTAATGCAGAAGTAAAACAGAGCAGGTGAATAGACTTGGAGTAGTTAACGTGAATACTGATATTCACACAGCTTGTGGCTGTATTCAGTTTTGTAGCAGAACGATTTTACAACAAAGCAGATGAAATTAAGGGAGGAAGTGGTGAGGATTTTGGTAGGAAGTGCAGAAAGGAGTATGAAGCAGAAGCTGGGGTATGGGGTAGTATTTTACAAGTCTACAAGCCAACTGAAAGTCTATGTATATGATGTTCCAAAGGTCTCCTATCTTGAATTTTACAAAGGCATGAGTCACGACTATGCTCTAGGTTTTTTGTCCATGGGGTAACTTTTTTCTGTTGAGGGGCTGGTTGGAGATGTTACCAGTTATGCTAGAACAGGGAGGATCTATTTGGTTTTGAAGTTTTTGACAAGCAGCTGAAGTGATTGGTTCTCTTGGAAGGAGCATACCTGCTGATATCCAAGTAAGAAGGTAAAACCGAAATGCAGGCTTAAATCTTGTGTTGAGGTTGCTGTCATAACTGAAGCCTCCAGTGGTGTACATGGAAGGTCATGATGGTAAGTGAAAAAGGTGGGTAATATTGAAGTGAAGTTTGAAATGGGTGTCATTGGATGCTAGTTTTATGTAGTGTAAAGAACCCGATTGTGGACAGTTTGGGGACTTGTATGCATTGAAATACAAACAAGATGGGCCAAGGGATGGGTAGGAGGTATCTGGGGCTGCAGCAGAGGGAAAGAAGTTAGGGAATTACATGTTTGATGTAGATCCAGTGGTACAAGATGCTGGGACTAGCTGTCAGGTTCTTGCTGCATAATTTAGAGGCACTTTTGTAGCTGTATTGGTAGCCTTCTCTTAGTGTTGTCTTTTTTTTTATGGTTTGGTTGCCTTAATTTAGATATGATTATAGTTACAAATGGTGAATGATTTTGTGTAAGGGTTGGGACATCCCTCATATGTTCCTTTTAATTTAATTCTATTCTTTGCTGATAAAAAAAAATGTTATATTCAGTATTCTTTAATTAGTATATGTAAACTGAAGTTGTCTAAGTTGTCAATTCAGAAAAAAAATAGGTGGATTAATGAATTTAATTGATATTGAGTACACCATTGGCAACTTTAACAAAGAATTGCCCTTTCTGATAATTTTTTCTACTTTTACCCATTTAGATAAATAAAAAAAAGGTGCACCATTTTGGTGAAAAAACCGAATACTTACTCTCCTATACACTCTGTGCTTTAAAATTTGACTCTATTTCTTATCCTTCTGCAAGATGCCAAAGTGCATTGCTAAGACGCTAGTGGGTTTCCTTTGGTGTGGATTAGATGAGAGAAAAAATATTGCATGGATTAGTTGAGATAAAATTTGTTAACTTAGAGAGTGAGGAGGTTTGGGGTTACAACCACAGAGTTGTCTAAAAGATAATAAAACACTTTGGTGGGTGGGTACGAAGGGAAGGAGGATTGGTAATCTTGATTTTGTTTGGTGGCAACACTTGTGTAAAATGGTACGTGAGGAAGTCCAGTTCATTCTTTGTGGTTTTCGAAAAATGCATCAAGGGTAGTTAGAAAAGGGGGTTCTACTAAATTTTGGGAAGACATAGATAGGTTCAACTCCCCTTAAACCTTTTCTTTTCTAGGCGGTATCAAATATCAGAAGACAAGCAAGCATTTTTATCTTTGAAAAGGGGGAGCAGAAAAGGGAACAATGGTGTCGAAAGTGGCATAGGAATATGTTTTTTTGGGATCTCTTGCATCTTTCAAATCTCATTTCATAGGTGAATTTATCCGAAGAAGAGAATGATTATTCGATTTGGTTCCAGGTCTTACTCAGCGGTGTGGCATGCATTGGTGTGGTCTATTTGGTCACACTGCACAACTTTGTTAGTTTTCAACATTCTTAGTCTTTTATTTGGTGGATATATTAAGGTTCATTTTTGGTCTTAGTTAAAATTTCTGGTAAGCAAAAGGCTAATTTTTGTCTCTCCTGCTCATCATGATTTTTCTCTTTTACAATTGGTTGGTGTTTTGGTGTTACTAGTTATGTGAAGGAAAACACTCGGGCATGTGACAATACTAGCTAGTATCTTGTGCATGATGGTGATTGTTCTGATTATTCACTCTCCATTGCCTAAAAATTTAGCAAAGTGCATGAGCTCATGTGAAGAGCTCAAATGAGGGTAAAAGCAAGGCTCTCTTTCCTTTGTCATTCTAATTAAGTAGCATACTGGTTTAATATATCATGCAATATTTTTCTGCCCAGCACACCATATATATGTTAATGCATTTTGAGCTTTTGCATGGAAACCTTGTAGAGCTACTACATATCATTTACTACATTTTTTTTCCAAGGGGTGTTTTGTTTTACAGGTAATTGGATTGGTTAGTAGTCTTCTTTGGGAGACACAACTAAGCTCAAAGGTAGCTGAGAGCAGAAAATCCAGAACTGTTCTCAACAAAGATGCTGTTCTCCTTGCATCTCAGGTATCTCTCTCATTTATGTTCATTCTTTGATAACTAATGTGACACAACTAACCAAAGTTTTTCTTGGTTTAGGGTATCAGTGAGTGGCCTGAGCTGAATCGACTCCCATCATACGGTAGAGGAACTGAAAGGTACACCAGCTTCATATTTGGAAAAAACCTCACTGATGTTATTGTCACAGGTATGCAAACAAAAAGTTGCATGCATCAAACAATTATCAACCCAGTAGCTAAGGTTGGTGAAACTTTTCAGCAAACATGTGCTACGCATCAAAACTTTGAATTCTAGTTCCCAAGTTTACTTACTCTAATTTAATGCCTTATTTTTCTTTTTTTCTTAATTGGTCTTTTGTTTTATGGTTAATGATGTACTGTGTGACGTGTGTGGTGATTTTAATATCAATTTCACATTACTAAAAATATTGTAAAATTGATATCATTTATTGTTGACAGTGTTGATTAATCTTAATAAAAGTAACTATTTTTTTCAATAAATATTTATATTTCTTTATAAAGTAAGTATTGCGTTGAAAAATAAATGCATTTAATATAGCAGGTAATCTTTCCCTCCAAATGTTGTTACCATAGAATGAGTGAATATTATATTTTCTAACACATTTATTTAACAATAAAATGTTACAAATATTTATTTATTTTAAATTGAAGTTTATTAATAAATATTTATCTGGCATAGTAAAATACTTGCAATAACAAATTACCATCGTGGCCTCTCTCCCATCTCCAAACACTGATGGCATAAACTCAGGTATGCAGCTCAAGATTTGGCAACTATAATGTATATATAGAGAACACACAAATTAAAAATGTAAAAACAATACAAAATTAATTTAGTGATTTATATATATATATATATATTATATGATTATAATTATATTTTTAAACCTTATTCATGTTCTTGCTTTATATTTCACTACAATATATATGTTACTTAAATTTTAATTTTATTTTTATATGTCCTATTAATTTCAATTTACACTATAAGAAAATGATTGAATGGTAACTAATTTAGAAAAAAAAAATTAGTTTCTATAGTAACTAATTTAGATACCATTTTATAAACTAAAAATTATTGGTTACTAAAATGGTATCTATTATTAATAAAAATTATAAAATAATTAGATACTATATTTTTGATAGCTAATAATAAAAATAAAAAAAGTTTTTTTATAGAAACATTTTTTAGTCTCTTGTTAAAATGTAATTGAAAACCATTTTTTTAGTCACTTCTAATCTATTTTAGAAACTAATTTTTGGTCTTTAAAAATAATAAAATTAGAAACTAATTTTATAGTTTCTAGTCACCATATAATTAGATACTTGTATTTTTAGTCACTATTAGATACTAATTTTGGGATAATTAAATTTTATAAAATTAGTTATTAATCATTAATTTATAAAATATTTTAAATTAATATGAATAAATTTCCTAAATTATTAGTTTTAGTATAATATTAAAATAATTGATATCAATCTAAAAATTACATTTAAAATAATATTTTAACCTTTTAATTTTATTTAAACATAGAATTAAATTAATAACAAATTCAAAATACTGTTTAAATTAAAAAAATTATGAATTAATTTAAAATAGATATGTATACTTTTTTTTAAAACTAAATAGTGCAGTTTTCAATTTCTAACTTTAACTCTCTTTAATATTTTATCTTTTGTACTTATCTCTCACTCAGCACACACGCACCTGCACTCTGCAACACTCTGCAACGACGATGGAAACGGCTACTCATCCTGCAGCAACAACGACGGAAACGGCTACTCACCCTGGAGCAACGACGACGGAAACGACAACTCACCTGCAGCAACGACGACAACGGCAACGCAACTGCAGAAACGACGACGGCAACGCACCCTACAGCAACAGCGACGACAACACACTCTGCAACGGCAACGGCCTCTGCAATGGCGACGACAATGCATTCTACAACAATGCGTTTCTCTGCTCCGAAGGAGGCCAACCTCTTCAACCTTATCATCGTAAGTTTTGATTCATGATCCATTCTCGTCTTTGCTTATCTTTTCCATCTTAAAACATCTTAAAACCCTAGATTCTGTTATTTGTATTCCCTCATTTAATTGCTAGTTGAGTGTTGTTTGACTTCTCTTTTAATCGATCTGATATATTGAAATTTAATTAAAGAGCATCACACAAAGTATAATCCTCATATGTCATTATTCTTCTACCACTGGTCGTCACTTCAAAGTGAGTTCAAACAAACTATGCTAAAATATGAGTTTCGGTGCTATAGTTGGTACTTAGAATTATGATAATATAGTCCAGAGTATTCAAGGACTGATTGTAGATGATAGACACACATGCAGACAGGGTCAGTCACAGATTCTATTGTTCAACACTTTGCATTTGCATAGCCATAGATATTAGGCAGAGAAAGAAAAGAGAAAGGAAGAGGGAAGCACATACACAGTGGAAAGATAAACTCACACTATGGATTTCTTTTTAGTCTACATACTAATATTTTTTACTTATTGATGAATGTTTCATTTGTACAAAAGTTTGATTCCAAAAGTGTCTTCAAGGAACTTGTGTTCAAATTCAACTTAGCCACTGTCATATATATATATAGTAAACTTTGTTTTAGCAATCAAAGAAATGTTTGAAACTATTGTAGTCAAGAAATATTTTCTAATATGAAATGTTTGTATGATTATGAAAATATATTTTGTTTCAAATAGAAAAGTGGTAAGAAAGAGTATCTTGGTTTTTATTTTTGTTTGAGGGGTCAGTGATACTTATCACGGTTATGTGTTGCTGTTTTTGGGGTTTCACCCAAAGGGCTGCCTTTTGCCTTTTTAGACCACCTACAAACAGATACTACCTAACAAAAGGGTGAGCATCAGGAGTGCTAGAAGAGTTTGTTTAATTCATTTTTTTACACACATTTTCCCTTTTATTTGCTTTTCTAGATAGATAACTTAGAATCTAGTACTCACAATAGTTTATCGTGGGTTCCAATCAGCTTAAGCGATTTGGACAAGTATAACTTCCAAATTCGAAGAACGTGAATTATACTACTGTACCGATAGAATTTTATAAGAATGGTCACTTACATTTTCATTTTAAAGGTTTAATTTGAGTCTGACTGTCTACTGGCTGCTTCAAGACATGTAATTATTTTTTTCAGCTGTTAAGGCATCTCATGAAGACGGTTTCTCAGCTAGGCACTGGAAATAAGCATGTTGGTACTATAGCTTATATGGCTCGAATGGAACAACTGATGTAATACCACTATGATGTTAAAAAGGTTATAGTGAAATTGGAGATTATGCCTAGTCTAACCAGATCAGTTTCATGATATCCAAATCAAATATGGCTTTATTTAATATTTCTAGTACTAACTATGAGTTGTAATATTATGCTTGTTTTATTCCCAGCAGCTGAGGATTGGTTGAAGCCTAATGTTGTGTTGGAAGCATTTGAAGTCAGGGCTGCTAGGATATGTGTTGCTTATGCTCAAAATCTTAGCAAGTTCTCTAACCCAGAAGAGAGTAAATGATTTAATCATCTTTTAAGTCAGAAGCCTAATGTTTGTATTATTATATTCTTAATATTATCTAAAAACTAATTTATTTGATATAATATAAGAAATCATTTTTTGGGTAACAATGCATCCTTTGTATATGTTTCAAGTATCATATATATTTGTTTATCATAGCTTAATTTATTTCTAATGATTTATCTATAAAAGAGGAGCTAAAACATATTGGAATCTGAATTCATCTTCTTGCATGAGAGTAAATAAAGTGTTTGAGTTACTTTTAAGTAAAATCTATCACATTTGTTGTGACAGACAACTTCGAAAACTTTTACTGGCTAATTTTTCTAGTTTTTATTTTTTTCTTAAACCTAATAAGCAGTTCCAAAGTTAGTTGTCTGTTTATAAATTTGCATGAGAAACATAAAATTAATATTTATATTTACTAAAATAGAAAGATAAAGTACAAATATAGATCAGTGAAAATTCCTCTTGAAATAAAATGCATCTAATAACAAATGGCAAAAAGAATATGGCAAAAAGAATATGTGTGATGTTATTTATGGATTACTAATGTATATATTTCTTTATCTTATAATGTTTAAAAAAACTATGAAAATAAAACAATGGGTTTATTTGATTATCTTTTGTTTCTATCACAATCTTAGTTCACATTTACAATTTATAAAAAAAATTATAAAATTTGAAAAAATTACCCACTTCTTACCATATCTCGATTATGAACATAATTGTTTTGAGTTGAGAAACTCTATAAATTTATTTTAAAATTAGTAAACTTAAATTTACAAATAAATATAAAATAGGAAAGAGTAAGTAGGTAAATAAAATAATATTTTATAATAAATTATATTATTTAGAAACCAATATAGTGACCATTTTTTTGTATTTATATATTTGGTCACTAAATAAGTTTCTATATATTTTGGTCACTAAATTAGTTTCTATATATTTGGTCACTAAATTGGTTTTTATTTAATGGTAACTAAATTGGTTTCTAAATTAGAATCTAAATTGGTATCTAAAATTAGCAACCATGATTTTAGCTACTTAAGACTATTAGTTTCTAAATTGGTCTCTAATGAAGTTAGTAACTAATTTTATCATTTTAGAAACCAAAAAATTAGTTTCTAAAAGCAGTTTTTCTTGTAGTGTTATTTTCATTTATACATTTTAATTATATTTTATATTTCAAATGTATGTTGAAATTACCCTGTTTTTTTCTATATTATTTGGCGAATTTTAAATTTAAGTAAAATTTATTAATAAAAATAGATTGAAAATAGAGACGCAATAATTAATTAGATGAAAAATGAGAACCGATCGAATTTCATTAGTTTTACGAATACTTCTAAATTATAAACAAAGTTATCATCAATAACTAACCCAACAGTTTATATATTTCTTCCTTTGAAATATGGTTAAAAAAAAAGTCTCACATACAACCTCAACTATTATATGTTTCCCTTTTTATTTTGACCTTAGACTTAAGCACAACTTTAAAAATTTAGGAGTGATACACATTTTCTGATTTTTTTTACTAAACTAATACAATTTGATAGGTTAATTATTGAAATAAATAAAATTTTTAAAAATTACCAATACGAGTAAGTCGTGTTAAGCTGACATAACTTTAGTATAATCAGATTTTAGTTAAAGTCGTGTTACATTGGCACAACTTCAATATTAAATAAAATCTGATTATATTGAAGTCGTACTTAGTTACCTTGACATAATTTCACTTTAAGGCCAAAATCGTGTCAACTTGACAAATGAAGTCTATAGAAAACAATATTCTCTTCCAAGATTATACAAGAAACAATTTGTATTCATAATAAATCAGTAATGAAAAATTCAAATGAATAAAAGATCAAATGTTACCATGCTTGAGCTTGCAGGAAAACGTAAACTTCATGTAGCAGATATCAATAAAACTCATATCTTAGAACTTTTGTTGACTTGCTTACTCGTTAGAGTAGGAGTCACGAGAGAGCAGAGCGTACTGCCCTACCATAGTCGCGAGTCTGTTTATAGTCACGACTGTTGTCATAGTCAACAAGGTTGAAACTTCCAGGAAAAGTGGAAAACTTAAATACATGAGAAGGAATGGAAACTAACCGTGGTAACCGAAAAAACCTAAGGTTAGGTAACTGTTAAAAAATAATTACAATTAATTACAGTACCCTCCCCTTAAGTTGGATAATGGATACTCATTATTCCAAGCTTGAAAATGGAATTTTTAAAATTAGCATGATGCAAAGGTTTGGTGAAGATATCTGCCGGTTGAATACAAGACCAAATGGGAAGAAGATGGAAAAGTTGAGCATTTAGCTTCCCTCGGACAACATGACAGTCAATGTCAATATGCTTGATTGTCACACTATAAAATTGTAGTAGCGTTAGGCTTACTATGGAAATCATTAAGAAGATGAGTGATCCATTGAACCTCACAAGTAGTAGTGGCAAGAGCACAATATTAAGATTCAGATGAGGAACGAGAGACGGTGGTTTACTTTTTGGACTTCCAAGAAATAAGAGAAGTGACAAGAAATATGGAAAGGCCAGTCATAGATCGCCTTGTCTTTGGACATGAAGTTCAATTAGAATCACTAAAGGCCTTCAATTGAATGTTATTGTTATCAGTAAAAAAAAAAAAACCTTGTGCAGGGTTGACTTTTATGTACCGGAGAATATGTTGAGTAACTTGATGATGATGAATAGTTGGTTGTTGAAAAAATTGACTAAGGAGATGCACAACAAAAATGTTATTGTTAGCAGCAAAAAGAAATACCTTGTGCAGGGTTGGCTTTTATGTACCGGAGAATATGTTGAGTAACTTGATGATGATGAATAGTTGGTTGTTGAACAAATTGACTAAGGAGATGCACAACAAAGGTGATGTCAGGACATGTGTTGGTTAAGTCGAGAAGCTGCCCAATTAATATGCGATAGGAATTAACATTGCGAAGAATAGGTTTGTCTTCAAATAGGACTTTGGTATCACAAATAAAAGGAGTAGAGGATGGCTTGCTGACAAGCATTTCGCATTCATTGAGAATGTCAAGAGCATACTTACGTTGACATATATGTATACCTTTTGTTGTTCTAGCAATCTCCTACCTGATAAAATACTTGAGCTGACCCAGATCTTTAATCTTAAAGCTGGAATGTAAAGAGTTCTTTATACAATTGATTTCATCCATGGAATTTCCAGCAAGGATGATGTCATCTACATAAACAAGTAAAGTAGTGAAAGTACATGCAGTCTTTTTAATGAATATGGAATAATCTGAACTAGATTGTATAAATCCAACAGAAATAAGAAATGAAGATAATTTGGCAAACCGTTGCCTATTTGCCTATTTCAGCCCATACAAAGACTTGGTTAATCTACAAAGTTGGTTAGGTTTAGAGGTGATAAGTCATGGAGGTGAAAACATATAGACTTCTTCATCAAGGTCTCCATGAAGAAAAGCATTGTCCACATCCAATTGATGTAGGTGCTAGTTATAACCAGAAGCAAGATCAAGTAATAAACAAATAGTGGTTAGCTTAGCTACTGGATAAAAAGTATCTAAAAAATCTATGCCTTCTAATTGATTATACCCTTTAGCAACTAATCGTGCTTTATACCTTTCTATGGAATCATCTGATTTGTATTTTATCTTGTAAATCCATTTGCATCCAATAGGAGTCTTGTTAGGAGGTAATTCAGTGATATACCATGTTTTATTAGCTTGAAGAGCACGAACTTCTCTGTTCATAGTTTCCATCCAACTAGAGTTTCTTATTGCTTCCTCATAAGTGTGGGGTTCAACATGTGAAGAAATAGCCAAAGTAAAGTTCCAATGTTTGTCAGATAGAAAATCATATGTCAAAACAGATGATATAGGGTATTTGATCTTGAAATTAGAATTAGAACCTTTGTGCATATTGGCAACTTGATGGTGATAATCAACAGGATATGAGGGAACTTTCTTTATTTTTCTCGAGCGTCACAGATCACTCCAGGACCATTTTGAATAACAATATCAGAATCTTTAGCAGAGATGTTACTGTTACTATCTACGTTATTGGAATTGTTATTTCCTGTCATATTGTCAATATAGTTTGTAATCTATGAAATTGAATCATCACTATGAGTAATTTCTGGTGTATTATCAGAATCTTGAACATGAACAATATAACCTGGATCATGAGCTTTTGTACTTCTAGAACAGTTAATAGGTTCAAGTAAGAAATTAACATCATCATGAATCAAACTATCATTATTTTTACTGTGATGAGTTGAAAAATTGTAAGGAAAAATGCTTTCATAAAAGATAACATTTTTGCTAATAAAAATATCTTTGCTTTTAACATCAAACAACACATATCCTTTAATGCCAATTTTATATCCAATGAAAACACTTTTTCTAGATCTTAGTTCAAGCTTACTGCGATCGTTTTCCAAAGTAGAAGCAAAACATAACCAACCAAAAGTTTTAAGATTTAAATATGTATGTGGTTGGCTATACAATATCTCATAAGGAGACTTACCTTTCAAAACATTAGAAAGAAGTTTATTTATTAAATGAATAACATGGCTGATAACATAAAACCAGTAGATTTTTGACAAACTTGATTGAAAAAGAAGATTGCGTGTGACATTCATGATATGTGCCTAAAAAAATCATGAACAATAATAAGAAAGTATTTATGACCGTGAATAGAACTAATAACTATGGTCCCCATATATCTATATGTATGAGATCAAAGGTATTTAAAGAAACAGTATCACTTATTTGAAAAGGCAATTTATGTTGTTTAGCAAGGTGACATATATCACACAGTTTATCATAATTAGAATTAACATAAAAAAATTTGTGCAAACTTGTTTAACAACATGTTTGGAAGGGTGGCCTAATCCAAAATGTCATATGTCAATATCATGTCATTTAAAATTAAGAATATTACAATTTATCAAATATTTTTCTTCATGTATGTTAACAGAATCATGAAGACAATATAATCCTCCATGCATATCAGCTTGACCAATCGTCTTGAAAGTAATATTGTCTTGTATCTAACAACTCTTAAGAGAAAATATCAGTTTGTAATTAGAATCACGAATCAACAGAGGCACAAAAATCAATTTAAACACAAAATTTGGTATGTACAAAACATTATAAATGGTAAGATTATTAGCAATCTGTATTGTTCCAACATATTTAGCAGTCACATATGAATTACCAAGCAATTTTATGAAAACAAGTTTAATTCTAAAAAAAATTAATAAACTGATTTTTATCGTAAGTAACGTGATCAGTGACACCTGCAGAATCCTCTTTGTTGACCCTGTGTATTTGGTTTACACTGTGGTTTGGTGATTCTTGCAGCAATTTCAAAAGTTGTTGGACTTGTTTAGTAGTAAAAGGATTATTTTGTCTAATATCTTGATCACTGTTGTTTCTATGAATTTGACTTCCATAATTTCTTAGAGTGATATTGCTCACTACTTTTCTCCCTTTCAGATTGATCATTTCTTTGCTTGTACCATGGAGGATACCCATTCTTCACATAACATTCATCAATTGTGTGATTCAATCTGTGACAATATGAGCATTGTTTTCCTTGATTATAGCTTCTACCTCTACCTCCTTTCCAATTGTTATTTCTGCCTTGCAGTTTCCAACTCCTTTGATCTTGTATTTTCCAATTACTTTGTTTATCAGTGCCATTCCAATTTTTTGTTTCTCAAGAAGATTAATCACAACTCTATTATCCAAATTCCCAATTCCATTAAACTGGCGTTCCTCCTGAATCAACAAAGAAAACACACGACTAATGTTGGGAAGAGGTTCCATCATCAAGATTTGGGTTTTCATAGCATTATAAACTTGGTCAAGCCCTTTCAGAAAATATATAACGCACTCTAAATTTCTATAATTGTGAGACATTCTTGACATATCACATTTACAGGTACCACCACATGTGCATCTTGGTATAGGTTTGAAATATACCAATTCTTCCCAAAGAATGTTCATATCAGTATAAAATTGGGTAACATTTCTCTCACCTTGTTTGGTGGAGTGAATTTCTTGGAGTAAATATGAGTTGCGAAAATGGTTGCCTCTTGAAAAACGTTCCTTCAAATCATCCCAGATATTATTGGCAATGTCTATGTAAACCACACTCTCGACAATTTGTGTAGACAAGGTGCGATTGATCCCAGACAAGACCATCACATTACACCTCTCCAGTGCTTCAAACAACAAATTATGGCGCTCTGACATGTCAATACTGCCATCAACAAATTTCAATTTGTTTTTTCAACAAGAGCGCTCTTCTCATATTTCTACTTTAAGAGTGGTAATTTTGCTTATTGAGTTGAGGATTAACAAGAACAACTCCAGGATTCTCATCGGGATGAAGGTAATAAGCACTAGAAGGATCCTTGAAAACATTGATTTCAGAAACCTTGGGCTCTGAAACATCGGTCTTGGAAATTTAAGAAGCCATGGAAAAGAAAGAACGAACAAGAACACAAAAAACATAAACAAAAGGATTAATGGAAAGGACCACAACGAAAGCAAAGCAGGTTATAGGTTTTTTTTTTACCTGCTTTGATACCATACGAAAAACAATATTTCCTTCCAAGATTATAAAAGAAACAATTTGTATTCATAATGAATCAGTAATGAAAAATTTAAATGAATAAAAGATCAAATGTTACCGTGCTTAAGCTTGCTGGAAAACGTAAACTTCATGTAGCAGATGATCAATAAAAGTCATATCTCAGAATTTTTATTTCCTTTTGATGTATTTTTACAAACAACAGTAAAAAACTTAAATACATGAAGCCATGATAACTAAAAAAAACCTAATGTTAGGTGACTATTAAAAAACAAGTAATTACAATAAAGTCATATCAACTTAACACGACTTACCTATTTTAACTATTTTAATAATTTTGTAAAATTTTATTCATTTCAATAATTAATCTATTAAATTGCACTAGTTTAATAAAAATAAATCAATTTGTGTAGATAATTGTGGCAGGGGAAAGTGGGTGGGATGACATTGGTGGTGAGAAGGCTAACATGGAAAGTGCAGCAGTTGCCTTAGGAAGTGAGATGTGAGAGATGAGTACATCACAGCCATCCATACTGAATGAGGGGTGAGAATGAAGAGTGGCATGTGAAGAAAGAAAAAAAATGTGTCTTAGGTAATGAAGGCATTGACATCTAGCTATAGTGCTACTGTAACAAGCTCTGCTTCAAATAATTGTTTGCTATTGCTTGTGATGGAATGGAGTAGTTGTGATTCAAAACTTTCAACATCACTATTATGTGCTTCTTAATGTTATCTTTGTTGGTTTGTCATACTATTTCTGAGAGGTTAATTGAAGAAATTCTCTCATGTGAATGAATTTTCTAACCCCTATTCTATTTACCAATCTCGATGAAACTTCACCACTATCACTTGTTGGTGGAACAAATTATTACATTTTCTCAAATGTTATGTGTTTAAGATGATGACTAATTAATAATAATAATTAATTAATATTTTAATGTGATACATAAATAAAATACTTTCTTCGTTCTATTTTATATATATGACATTTAGGACGTTTGATACAAGATAATTTTTTAGTCTTTTTTAAATATAAAATGAAAAAAAAAATTGTATATTTGGTTTATGTTTTATAAAAAAGCTGGCAATTTTTTAACTTAGTTTTCCAAGAAATTACTTTTATGAAGAGATGAGAATTTAACTTTTCTAAGCTAAAAAGGTTTTTACTTTAATAAAACATCATAACACTCTTATTAGATAATTGTATGTTATAAATAATTATTTTTTAATAAACATATCATGTTACTTTTACTTTAAAAAAATTTATATAAATATTTCTTTTCAAATTTAGCGGGTCTTAAAAATCATGATTATCAAAATCCATGATCTCCGGACATGAAAAAAAAATAATCTGTTTTTAAACTTCTCCTTAAGGCTTTAGCCATTAATAATTTTTAATTATTTGCTCATTTATTTATAATGCACGAAGTATTGATTAAAAGTAGTTGGAAGGAAAATATTTAATGCAAGGTTGGATTTTTAAACACTAAATTAAATATGAAAATGAAAACGCTGGTACCTTCTTAAATGGTATAAATGCCTAATTCCAACAATAGAATTTCAACGTAAAATTTTTAAGAATTCTTCAAATACTTTTTGTTATAGTTTTTATAAAATTTATTAATATCTAACTCGTAAAAAATATATTTTAAAATTATATAATTTTAAAGCATACATATCAATGTAAAAGTACCTCTTTATTCTTGATTAATATTTCAACAAAGTGAATTTTCGTCACCAATAAATATGTTACGGAGTATTGCTAATAATAGTTCAAAATTAATCCTAATTTTCGTATTGAAAGGGATATAATCAGAAGATATAATGAGAATTTGAATATTAAACCCCTTGAAGCGGAGAGAAAATTAATCCTTTTTTTTAAATTATAATATAATTTTTTAAATAATTTGATGTTAAAAAAATATTCTATTAAAAATTATATTTTTAACCATATTATGAATTATTGTGTAAATGATGAAGTATTTAGTTTTTTGACTGTTTTTTCAATTTATCCAAACATGCAAATATAAACTTTCTGTTTTCTTTCTTTCTTTCTTATTTTTATTCTTCGAACAAACTATATTTTGTAGTGTCATTCTCCTATTTTCCCTATTATTACTTTTTTTCTCTATTTCACTTTTCTTCCAAACATTATTCTTTCAGACACAAATAATTTATTGTCTAATAAAGACTAGCTGTTATTTTCATGAAAAATGAAGAATATTTTAATTTTGTGATGATTTGTGCTTCTATGAAATGGGTCGGCAATAGTGGGGATTGGCGTTGGCTTAAAGGGAAAGAAGAAGACCAATTGAAAGAGAAGTGAGAATTCCAATAATATTTCATAGTAGAAGCCACACCAACCCAATATCCCACCATTCTAAACTTCTTCCTAAATTCACAAAGCATAATCATAACAACAAAACTACATTAATCTATGTTCATTGTCTTCATATACTAATTCTGTAAACAAGTTATGTAACATTTTGTATATGTATCATTTAGGATCACTATTTAAGAACATGCGTGCACAATAAGATTAAGAATACAACTTCTAATGTTCCTTTCTCCTCAAGAGATTCTAACTAAATGAAAAATGGAAAGAAACGAAAAATCCACTCATGAATTTGAAGATTGGACAACTCCTATTTGATGTTGCAACTGAGATTGAAGCCTTGGACGCAACAAATAGAGTATCATTCTTTTGGTACATCATGGCTCTTAGAGATAACAAATAATGTTGGACATGTATGTTTTTGTGTCTAGGAAATGACAAAAAGAACATTCGGTACAAGGTTATAGTCATATTTACCAATTTATTTATCAAGAGAGAAAATAATTGTTGCTTCTTTTTGTTAAACAAATCCTAAACAATAATCATCCACTTTTTGAATTTTGAGAATTCATGAATGAACCTATTGACCATATCTAAACTTCCCCTATAAATACTTAGCATAGTTGCTTCACTCTTCACATATACCTCAAACAAATACCAAGTGTAGCTCTTGTGGAAAACTCACATGAGGATACAAGTGAGACCCCCTCTTTCCTCCTCTTTCATTCTAAGTTGCATTTTGGTTTCATATATGCAATTCTTTGCTGCATATACTTTTAGAGCTTATGCATGAAAAACCCTTGACAAATATTATAGAATTACATGTTGTGTGCATCTACCTTTATTTTCTACTCTTTTTCTAAGGGGTGTTTTGTTTTACAGGTAATTATATTGGTTTGTGCTCTTCTTTTGGTGACACTGCTAAGCTCAGAGGTAGCTGAGAGCAGAAAATCCAAAACTGGTAGCACTTCCTTCGAGTACAAAGCTATAAATTGCAGAGCTTATAGTGCTTCATTGACAGATTTTGGTGGTGTTGGAGATGGAAAGACATCAAATACAAAGGCCTTTAAGTCTGCAATCAGTCATCTGAGTGAGTATGCTTCTAAAGGGGGAGCCCAGCTCTATGTTCCTGCTGGAAAATGGCTTACTGGGAGTTTTAGTCTTTCCAGTCATTTCACTCTCTATCTCAACAAAGATGCTGTTCTCCTTGCTTCTCAGGTATCTCTCTCATTTTGTTCATTCTTTGATAACTAAGTAATCACAAATATGAGATTCATGACCTGGTCAACATTCAAGTTCTTGATTTGCAACCACTATAGTCCTGTTTCTCTTGCTGAGATCAGTTACACCGTTTAGTTTCAGTTAAAAATCAAATCCTCACAAATATTGTTTAGTATAAGATCCTTTTTAATAATTTCTTCGAATTTTCAATGTTTTTCTTAGTCTCCTTCTAAACCTTTTTACACAAAAAATCTTGTAATCTATACTTTCTATAAGTGCTTCTAATAACCTTCTATTCACATGTCCAGATAATGTTAACTGATTTTCTTACTAAACCACAAATGTCAATTTCTTTGTATGTTCTCAAGGTGTTATACTGTTCCTCTATAGTGGAAAAAATTATTCTACTGATTCTGGTATTTGAACTACTGTTTTTTCACCCAGTTGTCTTCATATGCCCTTTCTTGCACCATTCCTTGTGGCAGCATTTGGGGAAAACTATTTTCCAAATCTGACAAAATAAAAAACAACAATAAGTCAAGGAAGTGATGCTATTAAGCTTTCTTTGGGTGCATGGGAAAGTAAATTATGTGAGTGAACTTCATTGATGGAAAATTAGTAAAACTAGTTTGTTATTTATCGCTGTCATAGTGTCATGGACAAATGCCTTACTGATGAAATTGGACATATACCTTTTTAAAGGGATTCACTTGAGTTACAAATAAGGTAAAATGTTGGATAAATGAAATTCAAACGTGTGACAAGGTTCCTCACTTTTTACTGTTACTGGAAAACTATGCTATCAAAGCAATATTGTGAAGTAACTGGTGAAAGCAATTTACAAACTCCCAAACCTTTGATCAACTAAAAACTGTTCACAAACTCACTTGATGGCAAATCTGGTTCCATAGGAAAGGAACCTTTAATCCCCAAAATCACGTCAATTTTCATCCCTGCACTTTTGGTTATTCCTCCTATAAACTATCTCAGTGCCATAGTGTGGTCCAATACACTTTTTGTCTTTTTTTCATAGGGGAACAGTTCGTAGTGTGGCACATTTTTTAGCCCTTTCATGTGCAACACCACTAACCAAAGTTTTTCTTTGTATTAGTTATTGATCATTAATATAAATTGGTGTAGGATATTAGTGAGTGGCCTGTGATTGAACCACTCCCATCGTACGGTAGAGGAAGAGATGCAGCAGCAGGAAGGTACACCAGCCTCATATTTGGAACAAACCTCACTGATGTTATTGTCACAGGTATGCAAAAAGTTGCATGCATGAAACAATTATCGAAGTAGTAGTTAAGGGTTGGTGAACCATTTCAGAAAACATGTGTTAACCATCTAAACTTTGAATTCCAAGTTGCCAAAATTTCTTGCTCTGATTCAATGTATTCCCATTAGACTTTCTTCCCTTAAACATTTTAGATTAGTTAATTGTTTAATTTAATATTTATACTCAATGTATCTCTCAAGAGCTACTTTGAGTCAAATTAGACAGGTAGTTATTTTCAGAACAGGCTGGTTGATCATTTGTGACTATGATCATACTACAACCCTTTTTTGGTCCAATGAGATGATTTCTTAAATGCCAACAAAAGATTATATCAATTTCATGTTATTTAAAAAATTTCTGTAAGTTTAATGTTATTAAAATTGATGTCACTATTGGGGTGATAGGTGACAATGGCACCATAGATGGTCAAGGAGCATTTTGGTGGCAGAAATTTCACAAGAAACAGCTGAAGTACACTCGTCCATACTTGATTGAATTAATGTTCTCAGACAAGATTCAAATTTCCAATTTGACCCTCCTAAATTCTCCATCATGGAATGTTCATCCTGTTTATAGCAGGTAAGTTTGCCCTCTCATAAGCTCTTATTCAAGTTATAAATGCCTTCAAGATTACCCTAAGAAGCCTTTTTACATCTCTGAAATGTTGTTCCAATTTCAAGATTATAATAGTTTTTTCAACACTATGCAGCAATATTATTATTAAAGGTCTCACCATTATCGCTACTCTCCCATCTCCAAACACTGATGGCATCAACCCAGGTGAATATCTTAAGATTATTTGTGTGTTCCAGTGGAGAGAACATGCCAAGTAAAATAGTAAAAGGAACTGATGTTAACCATTTAATTTACGTAAATGTTAGTATTAATTTAGTGATTTATACATGATTGTATGATTATAAATAGTTTTTTTCACTCTCTCACCTAATATACAACTGACAACTTTTCTTGTATCTAATAAGTATTTTAAAAATTTAAAATATATAATAAAAATAAATTAAAAGAACATTAATTATTTTCATCATTAACAATAAATATTTTATTTAATTAGATAGAAATTAATTAGAGAAATGAAACTTTTAAAGTTGCGGAAAAAATTATGAAAAAGATGGTAAGTCAAAACTTTGAAATTTGCATCCTTTCTTCAGAAACGTCACTATATGGTAGGTCAAAATTTAAAAATTAAATTCAAAATTACTTTTTAAGATTATAGTAATCTTAAAAATGCAACTTATCCCGGGAGAATATCCTAAATTTAATATAGTTTATTGAGAGAAGACAAATTCTCCATATGCAATCAATAAATGGGTCTAGTTTGAACAAGTTTATTTGATTAAATTCCTTTTAAAAATAGGTATATTTTGAGAAAAAGTTCCTAGATATAATTAATTAATTAAATAGAAGGAAACTAAAAAGAATCAGATTTCAATAGTATTAAAACTAATTCTAAGAACAGTGAGTGTATTTTTCCTTGTTTTTGGCAATAGATTCTTGCACAAATACCAGAATTGAAGACTGCTACATAGTTTCTGGGGATGACTGTGTAGCAGTGAAAAGTGGGTGGGATGAGTATGGCATAAAGTTTGGATGGCCCACAAAACAACTAGTGATAAGACGGCTGACATGCATTTCCCCAGAAAGTGCAGCCATTGCCTTGGGGAGTGAGATGTCAGGTGGAATCCAGGATGTCAGAGCTGAGGACATCACAGCCATCCATACAGAATCAGGGGTCAGAATCAAGACTGCAGTAGGGAGAGGAGGGTATGTGAAGGACATATATGTAAAGGGAATGACCATGCACACCATGAAATGGGTTTTTTGGATGACTGGTAGCTATGGTTCCCATGCTGATAGCCACTATGATCCTAAAGCCTTGCCTGAGATCAAAGGCATCAACTACAGGGATGTGGTGGCTGACAATGTCACCATGGCTGCTAGGTTGGAAGGAATCTCCAATGACCCTTTTACTGGAATCTGCATTGCCAATGTGACCATTAACATGGCAGCCAAAGCCAAAAAACAGCCATGGACATGTACTGATATTGAAGGGATCACAAGTGGGGTGACTCCTAAGCCATGCAATTCTTTACCTGACCAAGGGCAGGATAACATCAAAGCATGTGATTTCCCTGCAGATAATCTACCAATTGATTCGTTGAAGCTTAAAAAGTGTGCTTACCGAATTAAACATGAATGACTACACTTGTGTTACAATGTTTTATAGTTATTTATTTAAGGCTAGTCTTTACCATCTTATCCACAATCCAGAAATCGTTACTCATGTAGAACAATGAATTATCTGTCAAATTATTGAAATGAAACAATTTTCTCTTTGCTACAAGCTTATGAAATGGCTTTAAGCTTATTCGAACCTAAATATTATGTTGTTACATGAATCAAACTGACTGTTAAGGTTTTGTTAAAAGGACCACTACACACGTATGACTTAAGAAATTTTAAAAATTATTTCGAATACTAACAAACCATTACATTTTATGTCATACAATGGGAATATGGGATAATGTCTAAATGAAAAGTTGTGTATTTTTACGGGTGTAAAGGATAGAAAGACTGGCAAGATAAAGGATAGAAAGTTCAGTGCACGGTCCTCGAGTCTAGTTGGAGCTTAAGGATAATCAGCTGAAAAACTGAGTATAACTGCACATCTTCTGATCCTTTCCTCGGTAAATCACAACAATATGATTATCTAAGAATCTGAGATGAGACTGAAATGAAAGAAACCTCACAACAACCTCAGATATGTCCAAAATGTTTCATGTTCTGTGGTGCTCTGCAACTTGCCAAAGTAGTGTCATAACGTATATTAGTTATCAGGTATTTCACTAAGCATATACAACATAAATACAAAATCTCAGTACTGGTGGAAGAGGATTGAACTTCACAGATTCTCTCTAGATGAGTTCCTTGATATCTTCTTCAGTGAATGACGGTTGCTCAAAGTCAAAACTGAAGGGTCTAGTGCAAACGGGTTCCTTATTGATGTCGTGGAGAGGTGCCATGTATGGGTGGCTCAATGCCTCATCGACTGAAAATAATTGAGAATAGGATACAATTAATAAAAATATAGACAAAAGAAAATCTCATTATTTATAGATATAAACACTCTCATTGTAAAATATTTGTACAAAGACATCTAATAAGAAATCACTATATTGCCACATCATCATTATCATCATTCTGGTATGTATGTTGTTAAGAAACAAGACAAGAAAATTTACATCTGTTGGTGCTAAAGTTCTCATAAACTGGTCTTTCACATCTGCCCCCATATCATTCCTATTCATATACTGCTCCAGGAACAATAAAAGTCACATTCATAAAACTGGGGAAAAAGTTTTGCAAGCCGAATACCTGTAATACGCCTGTTAGGATCAAAGATAAGCATCTTCTCTAGCAAACCAATCGCACCAGGAGACATGTTGGGAAATCTAGCAGAAAAGTTTTGCTTTGGATACTGGGGAAGCTGTTTTACATATCTACGAGCATTATCACTTCGTATAAATCCAAGGCTCGCATCATCGGGTGAACCAATCAGGTTGTTGAAAGAAATGAGAATTGTCATTGTAGTGTTAGTTCTAAATCAGAAAGAAATCTAAAAGGCATCAAAGAATGAAAATTTACATCCTACCAGGAAACCGTATAATCCGAATCTATTGATAAGCTAGAACAGAATGGGTCAATGACTATATAAGCATTCTTAATTTAATCAATTATCATTTCTTACATATATGATTCCTTAGGTTCTCAAAAGGAAAAAGGAAACCAAGGGTACAAAAGTAGTCATAGAGAGTACAATTCTTTAATGTTTTTCAATAAAAATATTATATGATCTACTCTACTAGTAAAACTACTGTAAAGGCAAGGACCACAAATACCTTGTCCATAAATAAAAACCTATAACATTTCAGAACTTCAAAACTGGTATACAATTTTTTAATTTTCCATTTCAACATGGTGATACAGGTCGTAAATCCAGAAGACATAAGCATAAAGATCCAAAATCTTATTAATGTGATGCATCTTTTTCATTTAGGAATAAGTGATATGAGTGAGGCACAGTTTTTGTTTTCATATTATTTTATTTCAAAATAAAATTCTTATGCCACCAGACCTGAAACCTTTGGCAGACACCATTAAAATATTCAACCCTTCAAAACTCAGTTGTTTTTTCCTTGAATTTTCCCCAAATCCTATCATACTAAACCAAAGAGATCAATTTGATAGAAATAAACAAAAGGTTCAAATTCATCAAAGTACCAACATCATTTCAGCAAAGCTTGACACCCAAAATTTACAATTGCATAAAGCTGTAGAAGTTGGAACTCTAATTTACAAGTAAATCCAACTTCCAGATCAGAAATACAAATAAATAAGAACATGACCAGTCTCAATACTGGGGAAAAAAGAAAGATCTTAAGAGTTACTGTAAGAAAATATAAAAACTATGCTACACTGCCAGAAGCTTTAAAGACCACACTAAGTCCAACCAGTGTAATAGATTATGTGGACCTCAAATAGGAGACCGACACCACCTAGTACACAGACTGAGCTTCATTTAGTCTTCCAAAGTTCCAGGCTCTTCAGGATGTTCATAAGTAAAATTATATTTTACCTATTGATTTGAAAAAGAAAACATCGAATGTCATTAACAAATATAATTCAAAGCAAGAAGATTAAAATTACTAAGAAAATTCTAGGGTAATTCAGCATATCAATGTAAATTGTAAAGCAAATTCGTATTAAAATATTTTCTCTAGTCTGTTGTAGAGGAGGTGAAGAACATTATACACATTCAGCTCAGATTTATTTTTACATTTTTCACATAACTGGAGAACAAAGTCTTGTCCACAAATATTAATACAGATGAAAATCAAAGCATAATCTTTCTAATGATTGAGTTTATTAATAACAATGTAATGAAGTCACAAATCAACACCAAAAAAGGTAGAAGACAATTTTCAGCAAAAGAATACCTCAGATAAAAGTTAATAATAGGTCTACGCTTTAGAGAGTGGCTACCATATAATGTTTATATGCAAAGTAAAAGAGAGTAATCAGGTAAGGTATTATCCATGCAAAATGTTATTGTTCAAATCCTGACCATAAGAAGATATGTATCATTGTAGAGGCACAAATTCATGTCCTGTGTCATGCAAATTCATTAGTTGGCTCGAGTTTAAAGCATACTAAAAGAAATTAACTTACGTCATTGACATGATATTGGAAGTAAACTTTGCAAAAAAATGTTTAAACAATGCAACAACACTATTGTAGCTGTCACAGCTCTAAACATTGAACTGCAAACAAAATACTAATTTAGTTTGACAGGAAAACCTAAAACTCGAGCCTATTAAACTAAGATGGAACCACTTGACACATGTGCAAGATAGCATACTCACGCCAGAGATTTATCTTCAGAATATCTACTAAGCACTTTATTATCTCCAGTTTGTGTAACTATACAACCAAAGGAGAGTAAGCTGTTGCTATAAAGTCTACAAACTACATAGATTAAAAATCATATGTTCAAACTAACTAATTAAAGTGCTAACCCAACAATGGTCATCAGTCAGTGGTTGATTGGAACGCATTATTTGATGGAGATCTGTGTCCATTAACTCGGAAACAAGGTATACATCATTGAAGTTTTCCTTATGTGGAGGTCGTATAATATCTCTAATGGACATACTCTGCATTGAAAAAATAATTGATAAGCAGTAATCTTAGCAAGTTGAATGCTACTGAAAATTTTAGAGTCAAAACTCAACGAGGAAAACCCAATCAAACACCTTTCATGAATCAAAGACATGTATAGCTAGAGAACTAGACAAGTATTTTCGACAACTAAGATCAAATGATTTTACAATAAACTGACTTCAATAAATGAAACCTTCATACTAAAGCTAATCACAATCCGCATTTAAGCCTACAAAAAACATTTGAATAAAATTATAGCAATGATGTCAAGAAAGTCCAACTCAAAAGTATGCTTTACCATAAATATTTATTTTATTCAAGAATATATCTGACTATGCTAAATTGAGATTGTAAGACTATAAAGATAGATAAATAGCACTAACTAGGTTGCTTAGTTTGTTAAATGTTGGGCCCAACAGATCACAAATCTACGCATAAGGTGGAAATATTATGTATAAGAAAAGCCATAGTGGTGCATCAGTGCATCACATCCCATGATGCTGCACTATGTCATTTCTTCTTGTTCAATATGCAACATAAATGCTACAGATCAAAGCTTTCACAGAAGCAACAGAAAATGGGGAAGAAAGAAAGTCACATGGACGAGAAAGTGAACTCCTAGTCAGACCCCAAATTTAATACACAATCCACAACATATACATTGTACTCCATGTAACTGAGTCTTAAAATACCAAGAACTATGACATTAGCAGCTCCAGTATGACATGAGTACCCATGGATACCAACAGAATGATCGTATCTCATTTTCTACTTTGACTCTAGCAAATCATAGTATCAATACAACTAATTAAACAACAGAAACAAAATCTGAAGAGATGAAAGTCTACACACTTGGCAAACATTTTAAAATCTACAAAAACAGTGTCTGAGAAGGAGTAACACACGATTCATCTCATGAATCCCATCAAGACAAGTCAAATTGGAAAGAAAAATAAAACTAAGAAAAATGTAAGAATTTGAGTGCAAAACCGGTCTCCTTCACCATCAAACTAAAACAACCAATCCAATCTTCATTCACTCACAACCAGATCAAACACAATAAAAGAATGACAAAATTCTAAAGCCAAAAAAGTTAATTACTTAATTCTTAACAGATGGGGCTTGATCAGTAACAAAAACTAGTCCTTGCTCCTGAAGTCAGCTAATCCAAGACCAGAATATGAAAGTACAGTATCATATCTCAAACCAAGAAAACCCCTTTACTCAAAAGCTAACAAACAACAAAACTATGTAATAAATTTAGCAAAAGAAAATACCTCCCAGAAAAAAAGACTTTTTGACTTACCAAACAAGAACCATAAGCACCTCTACCCACAGGGAGAATAGGAGGGACATACTTTCTGGAAACTTCGAAGAGGTTGCCATTGCCATAGATATTGTACTGAATGTAGCGTCCATCATGAGTTGGTAACCCTTTGATGTTGGTGTGGTCACCTGACTCAACAGCAGATATGTCTTGTAGCCGAACTGTTTTGAAAATGTGGTTTGATAATTAAAAATTGTTTTAGGTTTGATTATTTGTCTTTAATTTGTGATCGAAAAATGGATTGATAAATCACTATTGATACAATACAAGAGGAATAAAACTATAACATAACAGGATATGTCGAAAAATTGATCATATGATAAAATCCAACCAATACAAAGCTAATTGATTAGATATAAGAGGCAAAGGTTGTACAGTGGATTTTATTCCAAAATTTGGATGACAAAATTCTAGCACAATGCCATCCAAGACCACTTATCAGGCCCAAATACATACAGCTAAGGAACAATGGGAGAAGGAACAATTTGCAGTTTTCTGCGGACATCTTCCAAGTCTTCATGAAAATGCTGCTCATAATACACACACATAAGATCAATGCATTGCATGCCAGCACGAATAGCCCAGAGGAAGTAATGCCGATAGAACATTTTCCTCTGTTTTTCACTGAATCTAGCAGTGCCCCCTACAACGGACAGCAGGCAGATAGGAAGGCCCATCTGCTCAAACTCAATAACCTTCAACGCTGTCTCCCCAATCAAGTTAGTAGGAAGGTCAAAAAGGGTATGCCAGAAGTCATGCACTTCACGAGCTCTCATTGTTACATAGGCCAGTTCATCTGTATCCATGAACCGCACAGGAGGTCAATCATCTGGTGAAAAGTTCCTAGATCCCATAAACCTAGCATAGGCAGCACCGAATGTGTTTTCCGGCAGGTCTCAAGCATGTCCGACGTTTGCAGAAACAACACGAGGGCGCTCCAATAACACAGCCTATAAATCAGAATTATAAAAGAAAAATATTAGTTGTATGCTTCAACAGGCAAAAAAGAATGCCCGGTTAATTTGGTGATAACAATGACAGTAATCGTTTAGTGATAAGTGATAGCTGTGTATAATCACTTTAATCAATGAGTAAGATCAAGGGCCAACCATCAATGGATCCTGAACTCTTAGTTATCCCCAGAATAAATAAAATATGGTTTTCTGCTAGTACTTGCCATAGAGCATCCAATAAAAAGTAAATTAAATAAATCAACATCCAAGACAACATGGGCAAGAAGAATATCCACATTAACCAAAAACAAATAAGAGTAGAATAAAATAAACTAGCTCACCCTCCCTTCAGGAGAACTCTTCATCCTCTGAAGAGCTTTCTCAAAAGCAGGTTTTCCAGTCGTCTCACCAAGAGCCGCTATCAGATCTGCTCTTCGAGGGTCCAACAATGCTCCTACTGCCGAACCCATTGCCACAGCAGCCGGCTGCCTTGTCTTCAACCGGATTCTACTACCTTCTATCATTGTAGAATGGTCTAAATGTTGCTTCAGATTGGTTGTGATTATACAAGAGGATTTCGAGACCTTTCGTTATACACTAAAGAGAAATACAGCAATCCTTAGTTGATTGGCGGGCATGGTTACCAAACTCGCGAGTTAACTCGTCGAAGTTTACGTTACCACTCACCCTGGGCAAGTTGACTCGGAAGCAAGCTCGGCAAACTCGATGTGAACTCGCGAGTCTGCAACCGAGTTGGCGAGTTGAGAGGGTTTTTTCTTTAAACCCAAAACGGCCCCGTTTCTGAACCCATAATCAGACAAACTCGCCTAGGTTGCTCGCATTAGGGTTCGTGTTCGCGTTCTTCGTGGTGGTGCGTCTCTGTTCCGATCGTGGTGGCGTTCGTAGTCGCGTTCTGTCTTTCGTGGTCGCCTCTGCTCATGGTCTCTGTTCCGTTCGTCGTGGTCATCTGGTAAGATTAGGGATGTAACATAGTGTTTGCTTCGCCATATACGTAGGAGAGAACGCAAACACTAATGTTATTTTCTCAGTCGGGAGTGGAAAGTTGAGCTCTCGGTAATACTAATGTTATTTTGGATTAGAGAGTGGAAACTAGAGTGTGGAGAAGAATGAAAGTTTAAAAGTTTAAGCCTTTGTTTGGATTCGAGGTTCTGGGTGAGTGGAAAGTTGAGGGTGTGGGTGACTGGAAGTGTGAAAAAAGTGTAGAGAAAGTTAAGGGTGTTTGGATTAAGAGATGTTATAGTGGATGTGTCAAGAAAGTTTATTGAAAAGTGTGAATGATGTTATAGTTGTGAGAATATTTTAATATATTTTGAATAGTGTAAATTATAAGATTACAAATTTATTCTTATATATATAAATAAGAAAATGAAATATTAATTAGTTTAAAGATATTTAAGTTAATTAAAATAATTAGTATTATATTATTTAATTTCTATTATATTATATATAATAATAAAGTAAAGTTTTTTCATGTGTGTAAAAAAATAATAAAAAAATATTATTACTTTTGTACATAATTAAAATAATTGTAAGTTTCAATTATAATTTAAAAAATAATATAAAATTGAAATGAATTAAAAAAATAGAATCTAAAAATGAAATATGAATTCTTCGTTTATAATTTTATTAATTGAAAATATTTGTATTAGTAAAAAATTTGTTTGTAGATAATTATAATATTATTAATGATTATTTAATAAATATTATGTTATATAAATATATAATTATTATTAATTATGATTTTGATTACTATTAATAATAACATGAATATAATTTAAGAAAAGATATCATGAATATTAATTAGTTGCAAAAATATATAAAGTCATTACATTTGATGTAGAGAGAGATAAATACATGTTAATTTGAAATTATAGAAAACTTAAAAACATAATAATGTTAAGTAGAAAAAGAAATGACATCCCTAATAATAACATTTTAACCCTTCTTGTGGAAACCTTCAAACGTGTTTCTAGAAGGCATATCTTATTTCGTTGTCTGATAATGATTGCATCTTTGTCATCGACAACGTCTTCATTGTACCACTTGAAAAAATTACAGCCTAAAACAATGCCACTTGTAATCTGTTTTGAGAAAATAATAAAATTCAACAATGAAAAAATTTAAATAACCAAAGTTAAGTTTGCATGAAACTAAATTGAATTAAATTTACCTTGTACTTGGGACAACCACAAAATCGTTTTTCGGCATTTTTTTCAGTTATTGTTGTTCTCAAAACAGCAAAGTGTTCACAATCACAAATGGGAGCAACGAACGCACTTGTGCTCCCAGCAGCATGGATAAAAGTACCACGTGATTTTGCACCACAACCAGTGCAACTAGAGGATGATCTCATGTCATGCGCAAACATTGAAGGGTATGTAATGAATGTTATTAATTTTCCAATTTAGATAATGGACCCGAAAGATTTACTTTAATCATAATAGAATTCAAATCTTAAAGAACTTGCATTTAAAATAAAATGAAGCTTAATGTTAAATATGAATTTCTCAATGTTCAAGGTGAAAAATAACAAAAATAGCAATAATAATGTTCAACCCGAAAAATAGAAATAAAATAAAAGACAATAACATAATGCAAATAGACAATCAATGGCCTTGTTGACGATGAATCTGATTCAGAGTATCCTCCAATCTGTCCATCCTTTGATCATTCTGCTCCATCCTTTCATCAAGCCTGTCAAAACGAATGTTAACGTTCCTCATGCTTTCTCTCATGTCTTGCATCCCCGTCCAAATTTCGGTTAACATTTCAGTTCGACTGGGGATTGCTGGTTGAGGTTGACCACCTTCAACATCTTGTGCTGGCAATTCATCCTCTTCATCATCTTCTTCGTGTGCATGGTGAGGTCTACCAAGTTGCCATACACCATTGACCTGGAATATATTTAATTTTGCCATACTTTTTTTCCCAAAGTAATGATTCCAACCTAGCATTATTGGTTGCTCATTCGACAAGTCGAAGTTATACACTCGTGATCAAATTTGCATATGGGAGAGGCATCTTGTTATCCCGACATTTGATGATGTGTTGCATGATGTAATGAGGCCAATTAATGCGTACATTATTTTTTATTAACCACAACATCAAAATATCTTCATTCAATAGTTGTGCAAAGTTGCTTCCACGAGGGCACAAGATATGCACCCATATGTAATGCAACAGTCGGTCATTCATTTTCAGACTATCGGCATTTCTGAGATTTTCACCTTCAACATCTTCATGAGTCATGGACAATAATGTCAGTGCTCGATCAAAATTCAGTTCCTCAGGGATCGTCTCAAGCGTTAACTTAAGATCGTCATACTGGAGATGAGCAATGGTCATCCAATCCATTTCTTTAATATGTATCATCCTTCCGCAAATCTCAATGGCAAGGTGACCAACAGGTGTGATCTTTGCATTTGTATAAAATACTCTTATCAAATCCTCATAATACGGAAGATTAATTCCAAGGAAAGGTTGTAAACCTTGCCAATTCAAAAAATTTTGGAATTCAAATCCTGGAGCAGCAAAAAAGGGAGTATGCATAACTTTTGGTGGTAATACTGGTCTTGCGTGAAAGTTCTTTTCAAACACCACCATTTGACGCTTGGTACTGAAGTATCTTGAATAATTAAGAACTTGTGGAATCCTCGTTGCTGGAGGAGGAACGTCAACATCTTCTGCTGGAGATTTACCCTTACGAATTCTGTTACGTTTGTGGGATGATGATGCCATGTATAATGCAATTACTACAATAAATAACTAAACAGAAGTTAACATAATATCATAAAACAATAATGCAAGTTCAGAAAGCAAAATATTACATGGCTAATGAAAGTAAAAGTTCACAAAGCAAAATATTACATGTCCAATAACTAACAAAGACAGTCAAATATTACATGTCCAATAATTAAATCTACAAAAATGAAAACCCTATAAAAATATTTTTTAAATCTTGAATTCCATTCTGTCAAAATTAAATTTTTAAAATCTTTTTTATAAACAATTAATTTTTAAATAAATAATTACTTTCTACATTTATTATTAAAATATCAATTAAAAATACCACTTCTAAAATATCAATTACTTTTTAAAAAAACCTACAAATTACAAATTTCTATTTCCTTGTAAAAATATTCATTTTAAATACATTAATTTTTTTTCTTATAAACAATTAAATCTTATAACAAAAATTACTAAAACATTTTCTTTTAATGTTTTTAATGATAACATTAATAATTTTTGTCCAATCTAAAAAAATATTAACCATATAGAATATAAATATTCATTTAATCACTACAACATTTTTTATTTGATAATTGATTACAAATATCCAATAATTTTTTTTATTAATCACTACAACATTTAATCACTATAACATTAATAATTTATGTTTAATATAATAAAAAACCTAAACTTTACAAATTTCTGTTTCCATTTGGTAAATCATTCATTTCATACAAATAAATATTTTTCTTAAATGTTAAACAAATAATAACTATCTACAAAAATTAAAACAATAAATCAAATAAAGAAGTTAATTTAATTAACTAAACTCCTTAACATATTTAATTAACTATCTACTAACTCCTTAACATAATTAACTAAACTAAAGTCTAAACAAATTATATTACAACCAACATTAATTTACTATTTCCTTAACATAATTAACTAAACTAAAGTCTAAACAAATTATATTACAACCAACATTAATTTATTAACTCCTTAACATAATTAACTAAACTAAATTCTAAACAAATTATATTACAAAACCATAATCATCCAAACATAAATATAAAACAGAAATTAAAAAAAATTACTTTACATAAAAAATTTAAAAACCTGAAGATAAGCACTCAAGAACAGCACAATAGGGATGACTGATAGGATGAAGAACATACCACGAGTGCCTGAAAACCACATAAAACAAATTAAGAAACATAGAATTTCACAAAATTTAGAACATAATCGATTATCCCATCAGTTACATACACAGGATAATCGATTATCCACGTATAATCGATTATGTTAGTAGGCAAAAAACAAGCATAATCGATTATGACAATACATAATCGATTAAGACCCTTTTTCCACACTTCAGATAATCGATTATGGGTTGAAATTTTTACAGATAATCGGTTACTGCCTTTACTTAATCGATTATCTACACCATAATCGATTATGTGACCAGTGCTAATTCAACCATAATCGATTAAGCAACATTCAAAGACATGCTCTCACCTGAGATGAACCCAGAGATGAACCAAGCACCTAAGATGAACAACTTATACGTAACTCAAGCCCCTACCACACACTATGATGGCTTACGAATCTCTCCAACCACACTACACTACACACTCTAATGGCTTCGCTTTGTTTGCTTATCTGTGAATGGAGGAACCAGCTTCATGCATCATTTTATATAGCTTCATCCACACCTACCTCACCCACTGCATTCACTCAGCTTTCAAACTTTCACACGGTCAAACGATTCCTGAGCCAAGTCAGGAATTTGATGCTTTTATGTGGCATGCATGCAGGGACACTGTTCTCCTGGATTCCAGCACAAAAGCAAGGGCAACAACGTAACTTCGTATGGATGACGTGGCACTCGCTCTCCTCAGCTTAACTTTCTCTTCATCTGAAAGGAGAACCAAAATTCACTCCCCTTTCTCTTTCCTTCCACCCTCACCTGCAACAATACATGGATCCAAACGGGGTGGTGTTGTGACTTCCGTCGTCGACAACAGTACCACCCGTGGAAGCAAACAAGCCCTAAGAAAAAAAAGTAAGAAGAAAGTTAAGTTTGTTTCAATTGGAGTATTTTAAAAGAAATGTTTGAGAAAAATTTATTCAGATACGTAAATGATGTGGTGGTTGTACACTCAATTCCTTATATAACACTATTTACACTTTTATTTTTTTATTTAGCACCTTTTATTTTTATTTCTCTATCTAGCATCATTTTAAAAGTAAAAAAATTAATAAATTTGATAATTTTAATTTAAAATGCATTAAAAAATAAATATTTTAATGTTTAAAATAGTTAAAAATATAATTAATGAATAAAGAAATAAGTTTTTACAAAATAAAAAAGTAATAAATTAAAAATGTTTAGTTTATTTTTTTTAAGAATGAAGAAAATAAAAAATTAAACCTTATAACAACATAAAAGTTGAATCTATAAACAAAAATTAGTATTTATTTTTATTATTATTGATGATGTAATCATGTTAATTTCAAGTAAAAAGTACTGAAAATAATTATAAAAAAAATCAAAGTCAATTAGTATTAATTAGTAATAGACACAAATAATATTGAAGTGTCTACCTAAATGCAAAATCCTAAAAAAAAACACTAATGCAAATGTTACACTTAATGCTTAAAAATGAGAAGAAAAAAATGCAAAAACAAATAATATAGAAAATAAAAACAAAAAACAGAAATAAATAAAGAATGACAGAAAAAAATAATAACTAAAAACATAAAAGATATAAAATAAAGGCAAAACAAAATAAGATAAAGATAAAATATATATAAAAAAACAAGATAAAGATAAGAGATATAAGACGATACTAAACAGTACATGTTAAACATAAAAAAGAAAAATAGATGAGAGATGATCATTCATTTTATATTTTCTTCAATGGTACATTAAATAGTTTATACGGAATGAAACATAATTAATGACGAGAAGTAGATAATCCAGTAATGTTGGAACACGTTTTTTTTTGTCATGATGTTTGACAATATGAACATTTTTTGTTCGATCATATTGTTCTCTTATGTCCATATCAGTCCTTATGTTTATAGATTCAACTTTATGTTGATGTAGGGTTTAATTTTTTATTTTCTTCATTCTTACAAAAAAAATATTAAACTAAACATTTTTAATTTATTGTTTTTTTATTTTTATTTTGTAAAAACTCATTTCTTTATTCAATAATAACTATTTTAAACATTAAAAATATTTATTTTTTAATGCATTCAAAATTAAAATTATTAATTTTTTTATTTTTATTTTTTTAATTTTGAAATGGTGCTAAATAAGGAAATAAAAACAAAAGGGTGCTACATACGAAAATAAAAACAAAAGGGTGCTAGATGGAAAAATAAAAGTGTAAATAGTGTTATATGAAGAATTGAGTCGGTGATTGTAAAGATATTTTAAATTACTTTTAATGGTATAAATTGTAAGATTACAAATTTATCTTTGTTAATAAAAAATATTTATTAATTTTGTACATATTTTAGTTTATTAAAATAATTTAAAGTTCCAATTATAAATAAAATAAAAAATAATGTAAAATTCAAATAAATAAATAAATAAATAAATTTTAAATATAATTTTATTATTTTTAATTTATTAATTTAAATTAATATTTTTAATTAAATTAACGTATTTAGATAATTTTAATATTATTTATGATTCTTTAAATTATGTTATATTATATATATATATATAAATACAAAATTTGTATTAATCTTAATTTTTATTATTATTAACAAAATTAATATATTTTAAAAAGTAGTCACAAAAATATATAAAGTCATTATATTTGATCCGAAAGTCATTATATTTGATTCGGATAGAGATAAAGACATGTTAATTTTTTTGTAATTTAAAATTATGTAAAAATTAAGAACATAATAATATTAATTAGAAAAAAAAACACATCCCCACTAATAATATTTTAATTCTTCTTGTGGAAACCTTCAAACATTTTTCTAGAAAACATATCTTATTCCGTTGTCTGACAATAATTGCATCTTTTTCATCGACAATGTCTTTAATGCACCATTTGAAAAAATTACAGCGTAGAACCATGCAACTTTTAATATGTTTTGAAGAAAATAATAAAATTGAACAATGAATAAGTTTAAAATAACATTCTTAAGTTTGCATCAAACCTAATTGAATAAATTTTACCTTGTACATGGGACAACCCCAAAATCGTTTTCCGACATTTTTTTTTTTCTGTTGTTGTTGTTCTCAAGATAACAAACTTTCCACAATCACAAATAGGAGCAACGAAGACACTTGTGCTCCCAGCAACATGAGTAAAAGTATCACGTTTTTGCACACCACAACCGGTACAACTAGACGACAATGTGGTGTGATACGCAAACATTGAAGGCCACTTAAGCAATGCTCTTGATTCTCCAATTTAGGTAATGGAACACAAATTTGATTTATGCATAATAGAAATAAAAAGTTAAAAAAGTTGCATTCAAAACAATATCATTCTCTAAATAAGTACCATGAAAACTACCATAAAACCTTAATATTAAATAACAATTTCCCAATGTTCAATGTGAAAAATAAGAATAACAATAACAATTCATCAATGTTCAATATGAAAAATAGAAATAAAAATAATAATGACAATAACATAATGATAAGACAATCAATGACCTTGATGATGTTGAATATCATTCAGAATATCCTCAATTCGCTTCATCCTTTTATCAACCCTATTAATACGGGTATTGACGTTCCTCATACTTTCTTCCTCATACTCTCACCAAGTCTTCATAATACGGAAGTTTCATTTCAAGGAAATGTTGTAATCCTTGGAAATTCAAATGGTTCTGGAATTGAAACCTCAGTGCGACAAAAAATGGAAAATGCATAGCTTTTGGTGATAAACTGCTCTACCGTGAAACATTTTTCCAAACACCATCAAATATAAAACTCAATTTTAAGTGAACGAAAGTCATGAAAATATCTTAAACAACATCGTGGTAAAGTACATAATGGTTCAGTCATCTTAAATTATAGACCACCTTTTCCGATGAACTTTTAGTAAGCAACATCGTGGTAAAGTACATAATGGTTAATGTTATTTCACCGTAAAATCTTTTGTTGGGAAGACATTCCCTAAATAAGTTGGGAGTTGTTATCTCCTTTGTGCACCTAAAGAGGAAATTTCCTACCCTGGAAGGGTAACATGAAAATGTTACGAGAATAGTCTTCATACCCGCCAAGGTACTTATTCAATATCCACTACACCTGAAGCCTAAGCCTTGGAAACCGATCCTCGTGTCACATATGATGACAGATAAAACCAAAACCAGTTGGTGATACCAAAGAAGTGGACATAGGGAATACAAAGAAGTTCAAGATAGGTGCCACTTTGATATAATCGATGAAGAAAAAAGTAATTGAAGTATTGAGAAAGAATATTGACGTTTTCATTTGGTCGACTGCCAAAATGCCATGGATTGATTTTGATTTTTTATGTCATCGCGTATCTATCGACCCAAAAGGAAAATCTATCATCCAAAGACAATGAAAGTTTGTTAAGGTGAAATAAGAGGCGATCAAGGAGGAGAACAAGAAGTTGATAGAGGCCAATCATATTTAGGGAATTCAGTAATCATAATGGTTAGCCATTGTGGTGATGGTAAGAAAGACGAATGACAAATGAAGGATGTGTGTTGATTTCACAAATTTGAATAATGATTGCCCTAACGATTCTTATCATTTACCCAATATCGATGCCTTGGTGGATAACAAGTTAGGGTGTAGGCTCCTTAGCTTTATAAACGCTTATTCATGATATAACTAGATACGTATGCACCATATGAATGAGGACAATACTACATTCATGGTCAAAATTGCAAATTAATTCTATAAAGTGATGCCTTTTGGCATGAAGAATGTCGAAGTGACCTACCAGCATTTGATAGACAAGATATTGTAACTAGTGATTGGGAGGCATGTACAAACTTATGTTGACGACATGGTAGTCACATCCTCAACAACTGAAAATCATTGGTCTGACTTGGAAGAGTTATTCATCATTATCTCAATCCTGAGAAATGTGTTTTTGGTGTAAAGGCGTTAAAGTTTTTTTGATTTTTTGTTTACTGAGCGGGAAAAAAAGGGAAACACGGATAAATGTTCAACTATAATTAACATGAGAAGTCCAACTAATGTGAAAGAGGTCCAACGACTGACAGGTCAGATGGCAAATGAAGTTGTACCTGATGACCCTAGGAAAGCTAATGAGACATGTGGATGACACCATACATTCGATACTTGGAAAATGAAGTTGTACATGACGATCATAAGAAAGCTAAGGAGCTGGAAAAAAATGCTTGTCGCTTCGCTACGATTAATGGGTATCTCTTTAGGTATGGTCACTTTCGGCTTATGCTCAACTGCATCACTCCTTCACAAGCAGATTGAGTATTGAATGAACTCCATGAGAAGATTTGCATAAGTTACATTCGAGGACAAGCTTTAGCCCACAAGGCAATCAGAGTAGGTTATTATTGGCTGACCTCGAGAGAAGACAATATGACATACACAAAAAAATGTGATTAGTGTTAGATGCACATTGATTGACATCGGGCCCCAACTAGATTGGGTATTGATTGAATTCCACAAGGAGATTTGCAGAAGTTACACTGGAGGACGAGCTTTAGCCCACAAGACTATCAAAGCAGGTTATTATTGGTCGACCTCAAGAGAAGACAACATGACGTACACAAGAAGATGTGATCAGTGTCAGATGCACGTTGATTGACATTGAACCCCAATTGAAGAATTACATTCCATCACCCGTCCATAACCTTTTCATGCATGAAAAATTGACATCTTAGGGTCGTTTCCTAGTGATCCGACAATTCAAATTTTTAGTGATGACAACGAAATATTTTATAAAGGGATTGAAGCAAAGTCACTATCAATAATACCGATTTCAAAGATTCAGAGTTTTCTATGGAAGAATGTCACTATCAATATAAATACTTAAATCTATATATCCAAACTATACTACACTAAATCATATTTCTCCATCCATCAAAACAATACATTATGATAGAAGTGTGTATAATCAATAAATAATTATTATAACTTTAAGTTAATTATTATAGAAAATATTATTTACGATTGTTAATATATTTAATTTTCTATTTAAATTATTGGGCTTTGTTTGTTTGACCCAACTTTCCTTTTCTGTTTCAGCTAGGTCTTAATCTTTTTCTTATATATACACCATGTATTTTACTCTCTAATATACAAGTGAATAAAAGTTTCTTTTATATTTATTTTTCTCTACAATTAGGGTTCATCAAAACCTCTCTTTCTTCATTACGATTACGTGCGAGCGATTACGTACGCTACATTAAAGCATCACATCAGACAAGGAATATTCATCTTCATTTACTGTAATATGGTATCAGAGCTCTTCGAATGAAGAGTTCTGCTGCGTTTCTCTCTGATTTTTATTTCCCTCTTTGTTGTTCTTGGTTATTTTTTTCCGTTCTCTTTCAAAATCTTGATTGGTTTTAAAAATCTTTTAGGCAATGTTTAATGAAAACCCTAGTCTTCATAGTCTTAATAGTAGTCACACTATTACATGCAATTTTTGTGGTAAATATGGTCATACTGAGGCTGTTTGTTTTCGCAAAGTGGGTTTTCCTTCTGTTAATGTTAAAACCTCAAAGTTTTCTTTTACTAGAAAAGTCTGCACTTTTTGTAATCGTCTTGGCCACACTGTCGACACCTGTTATAAAAAGCATGGGTTCCCTCCTGGCTACAAATTCACCAATTGGACATCCCAAGCCAATAATATGATTACTACTAACACTTTTTCTGAGCTTTTTCCTAAAGAACAGGATGTAAAGGGGATTCAACTTACATCACAACAGTGTCAATTCCTTACCAACATTTTGCGTCAGCAAAACCTTGAGGATCCTGCCCCTCACACTCAAATTAATCAAGTCGGCACCATCTCTACGGATGAAATCCCCAATACTGAACATTCTTCAACAGGTAAGTTTCTCTCTTCACTATCTTCTATAAAAGAATCTTGGATTATTGATTCTGGTGTCACTGATCATGTTTGTCACAATTTGAACGTTTTTACTACTTATACTAAAATTAAACCTGTCTTAATTAGTCTTCCAAATGGTCAAACTGTTTATGCAACATATTCTGGTTTAGTACGTTTTTTTGATAAGTTTTATTTGTCTGATGTGTTATACGTGCCTCATTTTCAATTAAACTTAATATCTGTTTCTAAACTCACGCACCAACTTAAATGCACTTTAACTTTCACTTCAACCCACTGCATTATACAAGACAATCTCACCCAAGAGAGGATTGGTACAGTTAAAGCCACCGTTGGCTTGTACCTTGTCACTACCTTGCCTGCTTCTAGTCGTTCTAAACCGCATTGTTTTGCTCCTTTTATTAATTGTAATATCACACACAAAACACTATGGCATTATAGACTAGGACACCCTTCACATGAAAGATTACATGTCTTAAGCAAACAATACTCTTTTATTACTGTTGATACTCATCATGTATGTGACACTTGTAGTCGTGCAAAACAGAGAAAACTTCATTTCACTTTAAGTAATACTGTTACCTCTGCTATTTTTGATCTTGTACACTTTGATATTTGGGGACCATGTTCCATAATTTCTATGTAAGGTTTTCGTTATTTCTTGACTATTGTTGATGATTACTCGCGTTATACTTGGGTTATTCTGCTGCATAACAAATCTGAAGTGCGTCAGCACATCATTAACTTCACTGTTTTCGTTCAAAATCATTTCAAAACTAATATCAAAACGATTCATACTGATAATGGTGTTGAGTTTGCTATGTCAAATTTTTATGCTTCAAAGGGAATTATACATAAAAAATCTTGTGTTGAAACACCACAACAAAATGGCATTGTAGAACGTAAACATCAACACATACTAAATGTAACCCGGACTTTACTTTTTCAAGCAAATCTTCCTCCTATTTTTTGGGAATTTGCTGTAAATCATGTTGTTTTCTTAATAAATGTTATTCCTACTCCATTACTTAATAACATCACTCCTCATGAAAAGTTGTTTGGAAAACCATATGACATTTCCTTTCTAAAAGTGTTTGGTTGTCTCTGTTATGTTAGTACTATTACTGCACATAGGAAAAAATTAGAAGATAGATCTATCAAAGGTATTTTTCTTGGCTTCCCGCAAAATACAAAAGGTTATATTATCTTAAATTTAAAGTTTCATAGCATAGAGATATCTAGACATGTAATCTTTCATGAAAACCACTTTCCATATAAATTGGACAGTGGCTTGCCTAAGGACCCTAACACTTTATCTCTCCCTATTTCTAATGCATATAATTCTGCTTTTGATTTTTTTTTCTGATACTGCACCTCCTGTCGAGCCATGTGCCTCTACTCCTGCACCCAATAATGTCCCTCCACCAGCCTCATTATCCTATGATCTTCCAACAAATAGTGTCTCTGCTCCTGCATCCAACATTGCACCTCCATCAGAATTATCATCGCCTGCATCTCCAGGAAGCATCTCACCCCAATTTCCAAGAAGATCAGCTCGTCCTCACCGACAACCTGCCTATCTTGCAGATTTCCACACTGCAACCAACACTGTAAGTAGTAGATATCCTATTCATAATTACTTGTCTTACAATTCCTTATCTTCCAATTTTAGAAATGTTATTTCCTCTATCAATTCTCATCCTGAACCTCAAACATATAACGAAGCCTCCAAACATGCTTCTTGGCAATCTGCCATGCAAGATGAGCTTCAAGCTCTTGCTGCTAACAATACTTGGCAACTTACCCCTCTCCCTCTAGGAAAGAAAACTATTGGTTGTAAATGGGTATATAAAATCAAATACCATTCTGATGGCACTGTTGAGCGCCACAAAGCTAGAGTTGTTTCCAAAGGGTTCACCCAACTTGAAGGACTTGATTTCTTAGACACTTTTGCACCTGTTGCTAAACTCACTACCCTCCGCCTTCTCCTTGCTATTGCCACTACCAAAAATTGGATTTTAAAACAACTTGATGTCAATAATGCATTTCTTCATGGTGATCTCCATGAAGAGGTATACATGACCCCCCCACCTGGCCTCTATCTTCCTTCTCCCCAGCATGTTTGCAAGCTTCAACGGTCTTTGTATGGCCTTCGTCAAGCTGGTCGCCAATGGTACGCCAAACTTTCTACTTTTCTTTTATCAAATAATTACTCTATTTATGTTGTTGATCACTCTCTTTTTCTTAAATATAATAATAATAAACTCACTGTTATTCTTGTTTATGTTGATGACTTTGGTGATGACACAGAGGAAATCAATACAATTACTGCATCCTTCACCATCACTTCAAGATAAAAAATTTAGGTAATCTCACTTACTTTTTGGGACTGGAAATTGCTCGCAACCGTCTTCATTTAAGTCAACGTAAGTATACTCTTGATCTCCTTCAAGAAACTAGCATGCTTGACTCTGCACCTGTGGCCACTCCTATGACTCACACCTCCCGTCTCTCTCCCGACCAAGGCTCACCTCTCGATGCTGATGCCACTTCCCAATACAGAAGACTCCTTGGACGTCTAATTTACTTAACCAACACGCGACCAGACATCGCCTTCGTTGTCCACAATTTAAGCCAATTCATATCTGCACCCACAACTCATCATCAGCAAGCTGTCTCACGTCTTTTGCGTTACCTCAAGGGCACCCCTGGTGAAGGACTATATTTTTCTCACACTAGTTCACTTCACCTCTGTGGTTTTAGTGACTCTGACTGGGCAACATGTCCTACCACACGCAAATCTGTCACTGGATATTCCATCTACTTAGGAGACTCCCTAATATCATGGAAATCAAAGAAGCAGCCAACTATCTCCCGCAGCTCCTCTGAAGCTGAGTATAGAGCCCTTGCCACCACCACATGTGAGTTACAATGGTTGTCTTACCTCCTTCAGGATTTACATCTTCCTCTCTCCCAGGCTGCAACCCTGTACTGTGACAACAAATCTGCCCTTCAAATAGCTTCCAATCAAGTTTTTCATGAACGAACCAAGCACATCGAAATTGATTGCCACCTAGTTCGTGAAAAACTTAACTCTGGTCTCCTCAAACTACTGCCCATTACTTCTGCAATGCAAGTTGCTGACATATTCACCAAGCCCCTTGCTTCCGCACAATTCTCTACTCTCAAATCCAAGCTGGGCCTGAAAAATATCTACTCCCCAGCTTGAGGGGGTTAATATATTTAATTTTCTATTTTAAATTATTGGGTTTTGTTTGTTTGACCCAACTTTCCTTTTCTGTTTCAGCTAGGTCTTAATCTTTTTCTTATATATACACCATGTATTTTACTCTCTAATATACAAGTGAATAAAAGTTTCTTTTATATTTATTTTTCTCTACAATTAGGGTTCATCAAAACCTCTCTTTCTTCATTACGATTACGTGCGAGCGATTACGTACGCTACATTAAAACATCACATCAGACAAGGAATATTCATCTTCATTTACTGTAATAATGATAACTTGTAATTTAATGATGCAATAAATTCCTTTTATATTATCAGTTTTTTATTTAAATTTTTTATTTCAAGATGAGAACAAAATTATTTTATATCCAAAAACATGTAATTATCTTAAAATTATTATATATATATATATATTCCTTTTTCTATTCAAACCCGTTGCATATTTTAAATTATAAAATTTCATTCAAACAGTGACCTAATATTCTTGAAAAATATAAACCTTATTTGTATTTGGAGAGATACGAAAAATGACTGAATGCTCTAAAGTAAGATCACTAAACATTCAACTGAATCAATCAACTTTTTGTTACTTTACTAAATAATAACATTTTAACACATTTTTTTTAAATAACATTTTATTGATTAAAACCTAATATTACTAAATTGAAAATAAAATTTATTTAATAAGAAATGAAATTCACACATCTAATTACATATACACACACGTATTACGATAAATTATATTTTCAGTTTTTTATCCTTTCAGTTATATATATATATATATATATATATATTTTATTTTTTTTAGAATAAATAACGTTTTTAGAACTTCTTTTATATACTCAATGGACAATTTTTAAGAACAATATAATAATAGCAGTATTTGAGTTAATTACTAATATTTTGATAAATAGTTAAATAAGTATTTGTGAATTGATGATATAACTAATATTAATGATTGCTGTATATACACTTTTTTAAAATGTTAAAATGAAGATTACATAAATTTGTTATTAAAAAGTAAATTAATGTAAAAAATTAAAACGTGAGTTATATACACTATATATTGCAGGAGTTTTTGTCATTAATTTTGGTGATTCTATTGTGTCACATTTTTTAAATTATTTTTATATTTTTATTTTAATATAATTTTTTTATTAAAAATATACTTTATTAATGTTTTATTTGAATGTTGGTAATGAATATATATTTCTAAGTCAGAAAAATAATTTTCATTTTTATGATCAAAGATCTTATTTTTAATGTAATAATATCAATATACTTCAATAATTTTTTTTATAAAATATAAAATAATGGAGATTTAGGATTATAGGTAGAGATTACAAAATGCGTCAAATACAGAGTTAATGGAAGTAATGAAAATAATTTTAAAATATGTTTTATTTTGTGATAATTTTGAACTACTAATATATTTAAATTGTTGATAAAGTTAATTTTAAGTAGATAGAAATACCATTTTTGTTTATTTGTATATATAAAAAATTCAAATACATGAATCCAAACTAAACATATATGGGAAAAAAAAGAATAAAATTATAATTAAGTATATACTTTAATAAAGAGTATATTAAAAAATATTACTAACTATCCCTAAATTATATGATTAAACATTTAATTAAGACTTTATGAGGTGGGAAGGTAAGAAAGTGTTTTAAACACTGAACCGCAGTCGGTTATAAATAAGGGAGAAATTTAATGTTTATTTTTCGAAGTGTTTTAATTTCAGTATTTTGTTTCTTCTCAATTTTGTTCACCTTAAACCATATCATGCGACATTAATTAACGTCATTTATTAACATAAGTTGAGTGTCATTTAGAAATGCTTCTTCTTCTTCCATTATTATTTTCTCTTACTTAATTTTCAATTCCAAAATTTGGTATGAGTATGTCAAAGGTTGTTTTAGTAGAAATAATGAATGGGCTAAAGACGGGTTCTTATAAGTTTCTTCGTGCACTCATCAAAGTTCTTCCTCCACTCCCATTATATAGGTCAAATTATTAAATATTTTAAATTATCTAATTTGTTCTCATTTTATGAAATTATTTCTAAAACAACTTGTAAATTCAGAGGATTTTTTCTTTAAACCCAAAACGACCTCGTTTCTGAACACAAAATCAGACAAATTCACCTAGGTTACTCGCATCAGGGCTTGTGTTCGAGTTCTTCGTGATGGTGTGTCTCTGTTCCAATCGTGGTGCCAATGCATATTTGTTTCGATCGTAGTGGTGTTGATGATCGCTTTCGTGGTGACGTTTGTACTCGTGTTCTGTCTTACGTGGCCGCCTGTTCTGATCGTTGTGGTGCGTTGTCATCTGCTATCTCCGTTCGTTGTGGTTGTTTGGTAAGATTATAGATGTAACATAGTGTTTGCAGAAGCAAACACTAATGCAACATACGAGAAAAGTTATTTTTTAATAGAAAATATTGAAAGAATAGCGCAATGACATATTCACATATATTTAGAGGTTTTTTTAATTGAATTTTATTTTTAATTTCTGAAAATTCTATCTTTTAAATTTATGTTTTTTTAAAGTATATATAAGAGTTCATAAAATTCAAGTGGGACAAGCAAGCACATTTTCATCTATTAAAAGAATGTAAAAATACTTAAAAAAATAATTCCAAAATAAGTAAACATGATTAGCTGTTAAAAGTATTTAATTATACATTTAATTAATAAAATCAACTATGATGGTTTGGGTAAGACACAAAACAACATAATTGACTAGATTGTATTTTTTAAATTTACCATATCTTCTTTTTAAGTGTCACTAATTCAAGGTTAAAAAAAAGTTGTCGAACATGAAAAAAAGAATTGAGGTGTCAAAATTTTAAAAATAAATATTTTTACCTTATTTTTTAGTATTTCAAAAATTTCTTTTGGAATGTTATATAATCAAGATCTTTGGATGACATTTATGGTTGGTCGAGTATGTGTCAAAAGGATATTTTCAGAGTATTAAGAACTAAAGTTTAAGAGTTAAGTAAAAGAATGACATTCTTTAGACGATTTAAGCGTTGACCATAGGTTGCTTATTAGATAATGTGTGTGTCGATTATAGGACATCATCTCAATCAGGTGTAGCGAGATTAGCGAGAAGGCTATTGTGTCACCAAAATTTTGGGATCTTGAGTAACAATTGAATCCTTGAATCCCATAACTTGTTTTCTATTGCATTACATCTTTCATCTCTTGAATTAGTTTTATGATACTTAAATTAATCCTATGAGCGCTACTAAGAGAGGAGAAATTCCTATAAATATAATACGTCCTAGATAACATAAGACACTTTTGAACTCATTGGCTTAAAGTTACTAATTTGAGCTATAATGAATTGGCGCCTACCGTGGTACTAGGTAAAACTTTTCCTACCTCCACAAGAGAGCACATAGGTAACACCTTCTTAACTTTAGCAAATAACACAACAACATTACCCTCCAACTTTGTATCAAATCCTGGACACCATGCGGGAGTTGCAGCGGGATAACACGAAGGCTAGAAGAAAACCAAGAGAAACTCAGGCAGAAAAAGGAAGCTTTAAGAGCGCATGAAGAGTTGTAGAAAACAAATTAGGAGTTACAACAAGCAATGATTGAGAAGAAACCACCATTAAGTGAATTGTATTCCAATTGGCATAATAGAAGGTGTTAGAAAACCTTAGAGGAGGTAGCTATCAAGGAGAAACATCTAGAATCTTCTTTTCTTGCTTTCCATGTTTGTAACAGCTATCATGTGTGGCTAATTCTACCCTTTGGGATTGGGAGTAATATTTTCAAACTCTTATGTATTGAGGTGATAAATAAACACAATATTTTGTTCTTGATTGATGATTGATATTATTGTTTTGTTTGTAATGCTTGGTTTTCCATGATATTGAAACTTAAATTTGACTGGAAAGTACTTATAAGGTTCTGACCTAAACGATAAAGCTTAACTTATTTGAATGCTAGGAATAAATATGAAATGTTAATTTCTATCAATGTCTAATCTCAATGATAAGTGATTTTTATAAATATGCGAGAAATCAATATTTAGGAAGCATCTTAATAATTTTATATGCGAGGAATCGATATAAATGATTTTTATACGAGCATTAATATCAATCAAATGACACAATATTGTCATGCTAATCAAAATACAAAAGAGTGAAAAAGAGTGAGAAAGATGAACCTCAATCTCTATTTTTCCAATTGAAGCAACAAACTCTTTGACTTGTTTTCTTATTAATCATTGGCATCATAACAAATCCAACAAACTCTATTATTCTGTTTTATATTTAATGAATATTTTACTTGATTATTTCTTTGTGGGTTTGATATTCGTCCTTAGCGACATGATTCCTTGTGGGTTTCGATACCCACAATGGAGATTTAGGATTGTAGGTAGAGGTTACAAAATGTGGCATGTATAGAGTTATTAGGAGTAATGAGAATAATTTTAAAATATGTTTTATTTTGTGATAATTTTAAACTACTAATATATTTAAATTTTTAATAAATTTATTTTAAGTAGATAGAAATACCATTTTTATTTATTTTTCTATAGAAAATTCAAATACATGAATCCAAACTAAACATATATGAGAAAAAAAAATAAAAGAATAAAACTATAATTAAGTGTATACTTTAATAAAGAGTATATTAAAAAATATTACTAACTATCTTTAAATTTATTTGATTAAACATTTAATTAAGACTTATGAGGTAGGAAGGTAAGAAAGTGTTTTAAATACCGAACCACAGGGGTCATAAATAAGGGAGAAATTTAATGTTTATTTTTCAAAGTGTTTTAATTTCAGCATTTTCTTTCTTCTCAATTCTGTCACCTTTAACCATATAATGCGACATTAATTAACGTTATTTATTAAGATAAGTTGAGTGTCATTCAGAGCAACAGAAGACACTATTATAAATTAAAGACTGAAATAAACTTAATATGCTGCTTCTTCTTCTTCCATTATTATTTTCTCTCAATTTTCAATTCCAAAATTTGATATTAGTAGGTCAAAGTTGTTTTAGTAGAAATAATGGATGAATTAAGGAGGGGTGCATAATTTATAAGGTGTTTCTTTCTCCACCCATAAATAAGTAAAATGATTAAATGTCTACCTAACTTGTTTTCATTTCTGAAAGTTCTTATGGAATATCATATAAAAGATATTCCAAAATGTATTATATATGTTTCAGAAACCATTTTTTAGAATACATTTTTTTGAATTATGAAAAAGTATGTTATGGAAAAAGCTTCCAAAAAAGATAATTCCTAAAAAAAGGATAAGACAATTTTTTAAAAAATTGATGGGGGTGGAGAAAATTCATTTGGCTGTTTAAAAAGAGATTTCTTTCTGTACCCATTTTTTTTTTCACTTTAATACTTTTAAAAATATTAAAAATATTTATTTTAAATTGTATAATTTATAATACAAAATTTGCATTTTGGAATGTACAATTTAAAATATAAAATTTGTATTTTAAATTGTAAACTTCAAAAAATAAATTTTATAATACAAATTTTATATTTCAAATTACACATTCTTAAATATAAAAAACCAAAAATTTTAACTTTCACATATAAAATGAACTCTTCTAATTTCACATTTTAGAATTAAAAATATTTAATAAATAAATGTCGAAAGTAATTTAAGTATTTTTTTGAAATACGAGGATATTAAAAAGAAACAAATGGAGGTACAAGAAGAATTTTTGAATAAGAATGAGTAACAATTTAGGTAAGGAGTGAATAGGTATATATATGGGCAAAAAGAAGAAAGTTAGGGTTAACTATCCTCATTTCTTTAGCGGAAAAAGATATTGAATTTTGTTTTAGAGGTATCAAATTTTATAGTGGTCAATTTTTGAAGTAATAAAATAACTATTTAACCCTTTAAAACAACATAAAATTACGCTTATATTTTCTCTTAATTTCTTGTAAATTTCACTACGACCCTGTAATGCTAGTACTTAAAATTGCACTCTTCAAATGTTATTTGATTTAATATAACTTAAAACCAATAAAAACAGATATAAAGTATTCTTAGTTATGTCTTCTATATATAATGTGTTTAAACGGAGTGTTGTGATAGTAAAATTCAATTTTTAAATAAATTTAGAATACCAAATGTCAAAATAATTTGTTTAGATATCAAATTTACATAAATTTTAAAATATTCAAATTTTGCAGAGATTTTTTCAAGTAAAACGAAAAAATTTAAATAATACAAAAGATTAAAAAACTTGAATTTTTTTTCTTCTGAAGTTTTATTATTTATATTTGAAATGAAAGGAATAGAAATTCCATATAATTTGCAATGAAATAATTCATTTTAATCTACTACTTCAAACTTTATTCTTTTAATTCATTTTAAAGTAGAATTTTTCTTTTAAGTTTCATTGATTTTAAATTCCTCATATCTTTTAGACTATTTTTTTAATCTAAATTATTTTATATTCAAAACACACAGCTTAGAGAAAAAGTTCATTCTTTCAATATTTCTAATTATACTTTTTTTTTCTCTTTTCTCATTTTCTCGAGCATTTCATATAATATTCCTAAAACTAACAATTTTTTCTCAACTACCTTAGACTTCTCCATTTATCACTATTTATATATTTGATTTCATGACTAGCTATACCTTTCCACGTGCCCATTTACCTTCATCTTTACATTGAATTTTAATTATTATTATTTAAAAAAAAGACTCACATAATGAAAAATAACCAGCTGGTACTACAAATTAAATTCTTCAATACAAGTATAAAGATATCAATTATATATTAAAAGATATTTATTTATGATAAAATTTAATTATACTACAATTAAATAAGAAAAAAATATTTATTTCAGTTATATAAATAAATATTTTATAAACAAACTAAAAGATTAATAATATACTCTCCTTTTTAAATCTTTACTAACCCCTTGAAAAAAATATAGATAAACATATTTCATTTTTAATACAACAATTATATACAAAATCTGCTACTAGTATTTTTTATTTAGTAATTGTAACATGTGTGTTTATTATAAAAAAAAACAATAAACTAAATTTGAAGGAAACTTTACTTTTTTTTTCTTTAAAATACCCTAAACTCTAAAGATATGTTACTAAAGAAAAAAACATATATTCAATTCCTTTTAACTATTAACAGATCAAATAAAATTAATAAAATAAAAGAAATAAAAGAAATTTTGTACTATTACTGAATTGACTATTTAACGGTAAATATTATTATATTGAAATGCTTTATTTTTATATGAAACTGGTATATAACTATTTTACATATGTATGCATCCATTAGCCCACAAGTTTTGAACAGGTGGGGTCACTTGTGTTTCTGCATTCATGATTATGGCCACCATCCTTCCACACCTGCACTAATCATATTAACTCTCTTTCACACCCTTCTCTCTGTGTGAAACCTCTTTTCCTGTGGCTGTCCCATTTGTCCTCTTCCCATTATACATGGCTGCCATAGAGAAACAATGCTTTTTAAGTGCAGTGATTTTAGCTAACCATTTACTAGGCCTTTTTAAAACAAAGGAAAGAACCTCCATAATTGATTCTTCACACAACCGTTTCATAATCGACACCTAAACCTTTATTACATTTCTTTATGAATAGAGCTTGCAATAAGCTATTAGCCTAGTAGTTTCATCTACTTTAGCTTTTACAACAAAAGCTACTTTTAAAAATTGAAATAAAGTAAAAATGTTAGCTTGAATATCATTATGTGTCATGGAAAGTTATCACTAATGGAAGGCAAAGTGAAAGGAAATTGCTGTATATCGAATATCATTTTCAGTTTCAGTTTCAGTCTAAACTAATTATGGTAAATTAATGCAAATTGCTTCCCATGTCTCCAAACTCGATACAAGAATCTGCTGTGCCTTAACCTGCAAATAAAGTTTAGAGTAACAAATATGCCATCAAACAAAGAAACACTTTAGTAGAACACCCTAAGAAAAAGGTTTGGCCTAACTAAATCATAGTTGTGCTATGGGATCTCATTCTTTTAGTTTTGACACACTGGTCCACATTGAAGTCAGATCCTCATTACTAGGGAGCAGAAGATGGCATGCCAAGAAGGAGAAAAGAATAAAAAGTTATGCACATTTAAGATTCTTTTACTATTTGATTCTAAGCTGCTTGGTGCTTTTAGTTCTCTCTAGTTAGATAGGAATATATTGCAGAGTTACATAGGACCACCTGCCAAATGTACTTATTTCTTTGGAATGAGAAGCTGTAAAGCCTGTAACTTTGGTTCAGATAAAATGATCTTTTATGAAACAAAAATGATCAAAGACAAAGTGATCGAATGAAATGAAGGCCACACCCACTTAATCAAAACGTATGAAATTGCTGATTACCTACCATATTACTCTACCATACAATAAAAATTGAAGGCCTCATCATGAGTACCAGATCGATGCAATCTAAGACCATGATTGTTCCAACAGTTGTCACATTGAGTAGCTGTGATGATCACATTAGTGTCTATATCATGAGCTGATGCCAAATATTCATTTAATACATACACTATTGGAGCTATTATATTCACCCGTCCCTTAACTCATGTCCTTTTCCTGTTCTCCAATTAAAAGTTACATATGGTTAAGATGTAACACTCTTTCCCGGTTGTTAGTCTTATTCTTTTCAAGAGTTATTTCTTAGTTGAAAAGATAAGGGTATAGGAAATTATGATAGGTGATTTGGTTCCGGAGATGACACAAAACCACACAGGTCATTTGGCCTTCTTTTATGACTTAGACAATGCACTAAACTTCAGTAGTCATAGTTTAGGTATGCAAACCAGTTACAAAAACACTTTAAAGTAATGGAATTGGAAATTTGCATCAGGTAAAATATCCATTACTTTAGTCAATGACATAACACGTACGTATGTGAGCTAATCATATCTAATATAGCACGGTTCTCATAGTATCATGTTATCCAACTCATCATTTTAATTTCCACTTTTGTGATCTTTACACATAATAGGAGTTAATTTATGCTAAATTTATGTGTGTAGCTTTGGCTAGCCATTATTACAACTCCCAAAAGCAGTGCAACACATCCGAATTCCTGCAATTTCTTAAGTCAAAAACCGTGTAAAAGAAAGAAAAGTCCACTTGCTCACTACCTTTCACCGAAAAGTGCAAGCACACCTGCGTTTTTCTTGACTTTAGATTATGTTCATTATAAACGCTCATAAAGTACGTTTCAAAACCACCTCCATCCCTTCCTTCCCTCCCTTATAGCACTGTATGAGTTCATCTGACTTCAATTCTCCTCAAGAATCTCCCAAGAGAATGGTGCACACAGTTTTCTAGTGGCTTTGTTTTAATTAACTGGCATGAAGTAGAATGCTAGGATATCACAGTCACTTCACTCATAGTGACAATTCTTAGTGGGGTACAGTGGGATCATAATTGACAGGTTTTGTTGAAATGGGAGTTGTCACTGTCGGAGAATTAAAGCCTAGCATCTCTGGGAAGAGGACCTTTCGTCCTAGTTCAAGCATAAGGCATGCCACTGAATGGTAAAATATTCTCAATCTTGAAAATGAATTTTGCTTTCTTCATTATTTTGGGTATAATAATTTAGTTTTGTTTCTCCATAATGTTTTCGGCTAAATTAATATACAAGAAAAAAAAATGTCTGGAAGTAGTATTTAGACCCATAATTAAGGGTGATTTTTCCTTTACTGAGGCAAAGAAAATAATTGTGATGAGGATTTGAATGGGCAAAAGGCCACACATTCACTTCCAGAAATTGATCTAATGACCCACCCTTAAAAACAAATCCTTTTTCTTTTTCAATGTGTAGTCGTTTTCAAATATCTATAATTAGATCTTGATCACATAATTGGAATCAAGAGCTCCACGTTAAAAAAATATAAAACCATTCATGTGGGTTACCTATCAGTTTAAGCTTTTGGGATTAATGATTCATGACATGGTATTGCACTGTCCACACTTGAAGCGCAAATGGCTCTTGATGTTCATGACACTCCAAGGTTATTTTATTTCTCAGCGCTTTCATTTTGGTGGGTCTAACTGTCCTTTTCCTATGGGATTGTGAAAGTTCAGTTTCTGAGTAGGAGCATCATCACCTGGGGAACTTTCATTTTGTCTTGTCGTTTGCTCGTGTGTGTGCATCTCTTTTGTATTCATTCAAATTTCAGTTTCTCACAACTTCTGATCTGACATGGTCCTTACTCACCACAACCTGTGCATTTTTATGGTAGAAACACTCAGCATTCATGGTACAATTTAAGCAGTGTCATAGGTAGATAAAGGTGTAACGTGTAATCTTGACTTTGATGCATAGTCATGTATTAATTAAGTAGACACCAGTATGGTGCTCCGTGGTGAATGTCCAATCCTGATCTGTCTTCAATGAAAACGCCAATTCATGTTTGTCTGTCAATTATTCTCCAGCTTTTGTTATCTTTAGGCCTATGGATATGTTTGGATTGGAGAGTTTTGAATGAGTACGGAACTGCAGTAATAATAAGGGCTCACCGACTAAGGGAAAGCATTTTGATTCATTGAAAAGTAAGATGACATGAAAATAGTTCTCACTTAAGAGCTAACTTTTGAAGTTGAGTTCAATTTAAATTTTAAACTAATATCAAGTCTCTCTTAAAATGATTAGTTATTACACATGTCTAATATTGTAACTTTCACGTTTGAGACACCATAATAGGCTTAGACAGCAACAGGACATTGCATGTGTGGCTTAAATGGTTTTCCTTTCTTACATGTGGTGGTCACTGGTCAATGACTTGGAACAATGGGTTCCACAACATAAACAATCGTGCAGTATGGAATTGGACTTAAAGGTCGTGTAATCGTATTGTCTGAGGTACTGCTAAAGTAGTCCCACTCTTTCAGTATTTATTGAGTTGGGGGCCATTCACGCCTACGTACTTGATCTTGGAAGATTACACTGTCTTCGGGTGTGTGGTGTACAACACACATACGTTCAATTCCATCTTGTACATTTAGTTGCACATACATGCTGCACCAAAACACTCTTTCTAGTTCTCTAATAATTTCATTTTGGTAGCTAGTAATATGCTTAGCAGCAGTTGTTGCTTTACATTGAAATTTCCATGTCTACGCCATGCAATAATTCAGCCAGGTTTGTAAATTACAGGCCGATATCTGATGTCTCCAGTGATCTCACCATTGAAGTAGGAGCTTCAAGCTTTGCACTTCACAAGGTAAAAAAATTACAACTTGCCTTTCTGATAGGCTACTTCATATTCAGCATAGTGATCTTTCCCTCTCATAGTTATTTCTTTGTATATAAATCACATTTTCCTGTGCAGAATATATCAGCCATATGTATGAATATAAATGCTTTTCTTTTTGTGCACCAGTAATCCCTCTGAAGAGAATTTCAAGTTCAACTATAGTACAGTAGAGTAGACATTAACAGCTGGAGATAAAATCGTGAATATATAATCCATGAATCATTTAAAAAAGGGAGGGGGATTACTATCCTGTAAGTCCTAAGTTGTTTGATTTTTTTTTTCTACAGTTTCCTCTTGTTTCTAGGAGTGGAAGGATTCGGAAGATCCTGTTAGAAGCAAAAGATTCAAAAGTTTCACGGATTAGTCTCCCAAGCGTGCCAGGTGGTGCAGAGGCATTTGAGCTGGCTGCCAAATTCTGTTATGGAATCAATGTTGAGTTTACCCTCTCCAATGTTGCCATGCTAAAATGCGTAGCTCATTTTCTAGAAATGACAGAAGAGTTCTCAGAGAAAAACTTGGAGACACGAGCTGAAGTATATCTAAAGGAAACGGTGCTACCAAATATATCAAACACAATATCTGTTCTTCACCGTTGTGAAACTCTTATCCCCACTTCAGAAGAGATTAGTCTTGTCAGCAGACTAATCAATGCAATTGCAAATAATGCATGCAAAGAACAGCTCACCACTGGTTTACAAAAGCTGGACCACAACTTCCCTTCTAAAACCACTACAAACATGGAACCCGAAACACCCACAGAATGGTGGGGAAAATCTCTCAATGTTCTTAGTCTTGATTTCTTCCAAAGAGTTTTGTCTGCAGTGAAGTCAAAGGGACTAAAACAAGACATGATCAGCAAAATTTTGATAAACTATGCACATAATTCTCTTCAAGGGATTGTTAGGGACCACCATGCAGTGAAAGGGTGTTTTCCCGACTTGGAATTGCAGAAGAAACAAAGAGTCATTGTTGAAGCCATTTCTGGCTTACTACCAACACAATCAAGGAAAAGCCCGGTTCCAATGGCATTTCTCTCAAGCTTGTTGAAAGCTGCAATAGCTGCATCAACATCCACTTCTTGCAGATCTGATCTGGAGAGAAGGATTGGTCTACAACTTGACCAGGCAATTCTCGAAGACATCCTAATCCCAACAAATTCACATCAAAATACCCATGGCACTATTTATGACACGGATTCAATTTTGAGAATTTTTTCCAATTTTCTGAACTTGGATGAGGAGGACGAAGAGGATAATAGTCACTTGAGAGATGAAAGTGAAATGGTTTATGACTTTGACAGCCCCGGATCCCCAAAACAAAGCTCAATTCTGAAGGTATCCAAACTGATGGACAACTATCTTGCTGAAGTAGCACTAGACCCAAACTTGTTGCCATCAAAGTTCATTTCCCTTGCTGAACTACTTCCAGATCATGCCCGTATTGTGAGTGATGGACTCTATAGAGCTGTTGATATCTTCCTTAAGGTGAAAAATTGCTTCTCCCTTTAACTACCATTCCATTGCAAGTCTTAATTCTCTGGTAAACTACTATTATGTTATTTGCTAGTTCTAGCTACCAATTTAACGGTTCTTTAAAATTTCATTTACATTATTGTTCAATTACAAACTGGTATACATAATATAAAGAATTGAACTGTTCTAATGATATAGGTTCATCCAAACATAAAGGATTCAGAGAGATACCGCCTGTGCAAAACCATTGATTGTCAGAAACTGTCTCAAGAAGCGTGCAGCCATGCAGCACAAAATGAAAGACTACCAGTGCAGATGGCAGTGCAGGTTCTATACTTTGAGCAAATAAGGCTTCGCAATGCCATGAACGGAGGGCACAACCAATTTTTCTTTGGAGGAATGAATGGTCAATTCCCTCAACGTTCAGGAAGTGGTGCAGGAAGCGGAGCCATTTCCCCAAGAGACAACTATGCATCAGTGAGAAGGGAGAACCGAGAGCTGAAGCTAGAAGTTGCAAGAATGAGAATGAGGCTCACTGACTTGGAGAAAGACCACGTTAACATGAAGCAAGAGCTAGTAAGGTCTCACCCTGCCAACAAGCTATTCAAATCACTCACCAAAAAACTAAGCAAGCTCAATGCTCTATTTCGGATCAACAGTATTAAGCTAAATGGCTCTGAGAGTCGCTTCCCTTTCCCCAAAAGAAGGCGTCACTCAGTTTCATGACCAAAAATATGTACATATTTCCATGTATAGTATGTAAGAAGATGCATGCATGGCGTGATTTGTCACTACTTATTTTCTAGTGGATAGTATTTTTTGTTTATGCTCCTTGGTTTGGTTGCTTTGTTTCGTAATGAAATCATTGCTCAAACCTTGGATGGACTAGTTTGAGGGTGGGATGATGCTCAACTAAACAACTATCCTCTGGTTGAGAATTTTTTACAATATTCTTAAGTGTAATATCTATAGAGCTAAGCATCTGGGAGCAGAGAACAGTTCAAAGACATCACACTTTTGCCTTGTGTTCTCAGACACCATGCAAGTTGATTTGATTAACAAAAATTTTAGATTAAGAAGTTCAATGGGAGTAATTTCTCCCCATGAAAATTAAATATAAAAGGATTTATGAGAAAACAAAATTGCTTAAAAATTATTGAAGATAGACCTATTACTCATGAAAAATTGGAATGAGATGGACGATATTGTTGTTGTCATTCTATCCCTAAAGATAACACATTCAGTCTTGTCTGGTGTTGAAATTGGAAAAGGAGATTTGGAATATGCTCGTGAAATTATACGAGGTTAAAGTATTTTTATAATAACTTTTTCTATAAAGGAGACTCAACACTTTTTCTAATGAGTGAATTACCATGGTTACATATCACATCAACAATGTAAATATATATTTGCTTAGTTGACAACTTCAAATTTCAAAATAGCATAAAATGAACGTGCAAATTTTCTATTTTAGAGTTAGACTGGTTCTCAACTCATCATAAATAAATAGTACAATTTATATAGGATTTCACAATAGTGGTCAATGAAACATGAACTTAGTGGGAGTTAAAGTAATCTAAATCAAAATCTTAGAATGGAAAAACTTGAAATGCTATAATTGTGGCACGAATAACTCTGGATGGTATATGAGTTATGTTCTTATGTTTTGATGAAGTAACTTGATCATCTAGTTGTGTCATGTTTGATCTAATAACTTTTTGAAGTTACAATATTAACTACATCCTACGAGTATTTGTAGTTCTATTCACATTAGATAGTCTGATGAAAGTGTTAAAAAAGTAACATGTTTAAATTACAATTGTTAAACGAAATCTTATGAAATTATATATTTACAAAACAATTTAAATTAAAAAGTCAATAGTAAAAAATTTATATGGTGTAATTTAAAAGAGATGAATTTAAAAGTTTACCCAAATAATTTAAGTGAGAGATTATTGGAAACATGAGGCTATTTTTTATGACTTAAAAAAAAACCAATAAAATATATAATAAAAAAATCAAGTAAAGTCTCGATTTTCATATTATATAGAAGAGTAAGTAAACATGCTACATGGAAGAAGAGTAACTAAAGGAAAACAATTCTCTTCCTTTTAAGAAAAAAAACTAAAGGTTTGATGCTCTTTAATTTTAGTATAAATACATGATTGCTTCTCCATTTTTAAATTATTCAAATAGATTGTATATTTCATCATATTTCAGGAATATTACGTTAAAGAGAAGAATTGATATAGGAAAAAAAGTAAAATTTTTTCTATAAAGTTTTCTAGTATTATTTTTATTTTTCTACTTAATAAAATAAAAATTTAATTACATTTTGGCTAAATTAAACTTGAGTTTCAATTTTTCTAGCTCTATTTTAGTTACAAACTATATATATATCCGCGCATGCACAAGGTGAGTAACATCATTTTCACGTTGTTATTAGTAGCTCCACCGACACATTATTTCAACTTTATAGATGAGTTGCAGGCAGATCTTATAATATGTTTTACGAAACAAGTTGTGTTAATTATTACATCACGTTTTTTTTTTCTTGGTTTCAATAAGCAAGCACTTATTAAAATAAAAAAACAACCCTTGAAGTATGACCCAATTCTTTCGCTTTTTCATTCTTGATAAAACCAAACAATGTTTTAATATGATGTTTGGGTGTGAGAGACAAACCAAACCCCTCAATCAATTGATGCAAAGCATGAACAAAAACTAGGTTTCGTAAAATGTAAATATTAAAATATTTAATTCTCATACACATTTAAATGAAATTATATTATTTTTGGCTATAATGATCGAATTAAAACATGTAAGATAACAAAGCTTATCAATCGATTTTAAGATTTATGTTACGGAATGAAAGAAATCTAGCACTTGAGTATTGTTTTATGTCGTTTTTAATTGTTTCTATGCCAATTTTAAAAGATATAAAACCAAATTAAAGACAAAAACTAAAAGATTAAAATATAATTTAGTTAAAATTTTATTATATTACACAATATACTTATTCAAGAATTTCCCTGTGAGGAATTGGACATGCCATCAAAACAAACTTACACGTTTGTTAATGTCATATCTGCTTTAAATTAATTTTATTTTAAGAACGAAAATTTAAAAGACTATTTGATTCAAATTAAAATAATATTTTTTTTATGATTGGTCGATCATTCCATGAATGTTTGCTAAAAGTTCACGAAAAACAAATATAATTAAAATAGTTAATTATTAAATAAATTATATTTTTCTAAAATAATATCAAAAGGGACTTCATGGCCCAATGGATAAGGCGCTGGTCTACGGAACCAGAGATTCTGGGTTCGATCCCCAGTGAAGTCGAAATCATCTTAGATTTTTTTGTTTAACTAACCGTTAGGTTTTTTTCGTACAGATGACGGCGTCGTTTTGCAGCGTTGGTTTTTGTTTATACTAACCCTTGTCGAAAGGCACGACGTCGTATCACTGCGATTCTCCAGGCATTGGATTCCTTTTATAGATTGATATAGGGTTGTAATGACGGTGTCGTTTTGCAGCGTAATGAAGAGAAATTCCAAATTGATGATAAAGGTTCCTTCTTGCCACTTGGGTATGTTCGACTCTGACATTTTTCTATATGCTATCCTCTTTCCCAATCCCCAATCGCATGTGTTTTGTTATGTTATTATGAAGTACTGGACCGTGTTGATAACTAATGCATCATGCATTCTATTATATTTGTAAGTCATACACTCATTTTAAGCCAATCAATCTTTTTCAATCTATGTAGTAATATTTCTATATTGTGAGAGACACCACTGATTAACTTTTAATCTTTACCTTATATATGTGTGTTTTTGTATGACTTTGATTTAATAAGGTGGTTCTTCTTAGCACTTGGACAAAATTGTGGTTGGAAGGTAATTTAAGGTGGTAAGATAAGTTCCTATCGAAAACTAGGTATATATATATTGTTGAAGCTCTATTATTGTTGGCCCTTCCAACAAAACTGAAAGGTACAGTGGCATCTGCGTTTGTAGAAATTAGTGCAGATCAAAAGTAGGTGGTGGGTAGTGCGAGGTCAGTTCTTGGCATCACACTGGGGACTAGGGATTCCTCGACATCTGGTTCTGCTTGTGAACGTGATGTTTGTATATATTTTCTTTGTCCTTTCACTGTGACCATTCTATTAGGATCTCCCACGTATACGCTGAGGAATATGTATGAGAAAGCTATACTATGCCATCCTCCCCTTTGACAGATATTTATATCAGTGTTTTGGTGTCTTGCAACCTCCTTATTAAGAAGAATTTGAGTTAGATGAGGAAATGTTTTGTAGAAGCTTTTGATTCACTTCGTAGCTAGACTAATTGGGTATAGAAATTATTTCATGCATTGCACAGAAATTAAATAACAGTCTTACATAATTGCAGGGATTTATAGTGATTCTTGTTTGTTTATTCATTTATGGATTACAGTCTAAGAAATCTTCGAGGAGTAAACATACACAAATCATTAACATACATATTTACATGATCTATCATTCTTTTTTTATTTTTATACACATTTCAAATTCAAATTCCCTGCCTGGTTTTTCTTACCCTGTTTATTTTTTTCCTTTTTAGGAGCTTTTTGTGGTTAAGTGCCATTTTTATTTATTTCATTTTTAGAGTCTTAGATTATGATTTGTAGAAAAATAACTTGTTTCTCATAACTTTTGCTCAAATAATATTTTCGGATTCCTAACAGAAAATCAAATACACTATAACTTGTTTATGGATCAAGCAATCTGAGATGCCTTTATTGGTTTGGTTTAATAAACTAAAATACATCATTACTCTTGTACTTGAATTGAGATACCTAGTATAACTCAAATGCAAACACTTTTATTATACACACTTTTATTACTCACCTCTTTGTATTGGTCTGACTGAACTATATCCAACTTAATGTTATTTAGAAAACTAAGCTATCGTTTTTATAACTTTTTTGCCTTTTATGCAGGGTGAGTATTTGTCAATTTTCTCGTACGATGTTAATTTTTCATCCAAACGCCAGCTTTTATGAAAATCACAATATATTTCCTTTTATAAATGAAATGAGCTTTGCATTTGATAGCATGCGCATGCCTTGGCCCATGGTCATGTCAGGCGTAGACTTGACTTACATTACACAAAAATTGAGAATGAAGTTGTGTACCAGAAGAAGAAGCGAAGAATTAAGAGTACGAACAGACTAGAAAAAGCTATCACTAAACCTGATATATAGTTGTCATAGCTAGGCTGGTAACTACATAGAAATATTATTAGCTTTAAGAAAACTAGAGCCTCCTTTGTTTGATCCTCTGAGGTGATTTTGCATTGCATGGTTATGTACTCCAAATAAATATAGCTCCAGCCCTTAAAAGCAACTGGGCAAGCTCGTTTTGGACGTTGAGCCTTATGAGTTCATCAGCACCACCTATAAGTTGTTGTCCAATGAACACTGCTGGTACAGTTGGGCGACAACCCAGCTGAATCAGTGCCCTCTCTATTTGCTGTCCATTTGCCATGTTGTCAACCTCTATAACGTTCATGTTGGCACCAAAGCTGCGTATGAGAGCCTTCACAGAATGGCTAATGCAGCAATTGCTCTTGCTGAAGATCACCACTGGCTTATCAGCATACAAAGATGCCAGTAAGTCCATTGCCACAAAATCTGAGTATTTTAAAGGTTAACTCTTAACTACGGTACAAGGGGCTTGAAGAATTTTTGTTTTGCTCTGTTGAACTTGAGCTCCAGAGAAGGTCTATTTATATTAGCTTCAGCTGGTTTATTCTGGTAGCTGTGCATGTAGAATAACATCTAAAAAAAGGTTCTAAAAGTTTTGTAGTTAGTGAATTCCTAATATTCCTTCCTTGATTGTTTGATGGTAACCACCCATATGCTTTGCCAAAATGAATGAGGAGCAACTTATGGTCGCCTCATTGTATCCAACCCATGATCGTGGCTATGTTAAGCTTATAGCTCCATTGCCAATCCAAAAGAAAGATCTTTAGTCACTAACATATTGTTAAAACAAGTGCAGGGGAATTTAGCACCCTGGATTTAAAAATGTAGCAACATCTATAGCATGTTTGCTTTTGTGTTTTACTAAAGAGAGACTCGTGTTAGAAGCTGCAAAGAGTGCTTCTCCGTTGAACGGGGATGTGATATGCTGCATGTACCTTTCATGTTAGATTTCCAAATACAAGCTTACCCTCTTGTAGGGAATGGAGGAGAGAAAAATGTGAAATTTGAATTGGAAGAAAAATAAAAAGAAAGAAATTTCTTAATTTGTGTCTACAAGTAAATCTTTTCTTCAACACATGATTTTTGTTTTTTCCCATCTCTCTCTCTCTCTCTCTCTCTCTCTATATATATATATATATATATATATATATAATTAATGTCTTAATAAGAATATATGCGTGATATGGTAGGTATATTTTTGTTAATCTAGCCCAAAGATGTCACTAAAATATACACTAGGATCGCACAGAAAATGGGAGCAGAAAGCCTTATGTAGGGGAAGATGCTGAGAAGACGTTCTGCGTTTTAGAGCATATGAATTTTACCGAACAGTGGCAAACTGTGGCATATTCCTACCAATCTTCCAATGGGTGGTAGTATATTATTGAGTTATTTATGTGCTCCAAATACAAAAGTATTGGATATAAGTAGGTTTACATTATTTGCTTCCCCAGTAATTTTAGGTAACTTTATAAGGATCAATCACCCTTTCTTAGGCATCTTTGTTTGTTTGGTATAATTAGAAACTTTTCTAGACAACTTTAATCTCATACAGAGGTTAAATTCTCTATAGGTAACTCTTTTCTATGAAATTTGATTATTAAGGAATGAAAGTTGAATCTAAGAGAAAGGTGAAGGTGAAACTCCATGGGAGGAAGAGAAGTAGCTAAAGGAGTAAGTGACGTTTTCATGTTGTTGCCATGTGCCAATAATTATTTCAATCGCATAGGGTTAATCTATATCTTAGGATAAATATGATAAAATCAGATGAAAAGTTATGAAAAACAGTCATTACTGAAATCGTAAGTATAAAATCTCCCTTAGAAGAAGTAACATTTCTCAAAATAGAAAATAGAATAGTAATCTAGCCTTTTAAAATGATTACTGAAAAAGAAAAATTAACATAAAAAATATTCAGAACATTGATAAAAGCAAAGAAGAAAGTTAGAAAAAAAAAAAGTAAAAATACGAAAAATGATACAATTTTTATGCTTAAAATTTTCTCTTTCTCTACATTGACACTATTTTTTTAAAGAAAATTAATAAATTATATATAATTATGTAGGTAAACTATATTTTAATATATATATATATATAACACTTACAATTTCTTTATTAATTATTAATATTAATTTTCATATAATAATAAAATAAATAATAAATAAAATATTAATTTTAATTATTAATACATATTTTTATTTAATTTAATATTATTTTTTTATTTTAAATTATTTTAATTCTAATATATATTTTTAATATTTTTTATAATAAATTCTTTAATAGTTTTTTAAAAAATTTATTATTTATCAAATTTGTAAACTTACATTTTATGCATTTTAAAAAATTAAAAAAAATCTTTTTCAATATCACATCAATTACAAATTTCAATAAACTTTTTTTACAAATCTCCTCTAATATATCCCAATCCAAACCATCTCACTTTTCTATCAAATCATTATAAATCCTCTTTCTCAAATTCCCTCCCTAATCCATAAGTAACAATAAATGAATAAGGCGTAGAAAAACCTTATGGAGAAAATTCAAAAAATAATAATCGAATAGAAAAGATAATAATCTTTAATAAAACCTTTTTAAGTTTTCAAAAGAAGAATTAAGAGACTTAAAAATAGGGAAAAAAAACTAACTAACACGGCTTTGGACAAAATAAATTAAAGATTACTCTAGTAGAAGAAAAATGATTTGTATTGTGTCAATTGATATCTCTTGGTTTCATTAAACTATTTTAGTTGTGCTTGATTTCTTAAAATTGTAGTTTCAAGCCGATTTTTTCAATATAACATAAGTCTATATTAAAATTTTGTAAATTGAAGTAGTTAGATAGAAAGTATGATAGGTACAAATCACTCTTTCCTACTTCATATGTTACTGGTATCTTAATTGATGTTATTTAGACTTAAATTTGTTTTTGTGTCTATTTTGTATGTCTACCTTAAGTCATTTGTTGTGCTAATTGACATGTGTTGACATTGGATTTCATATTGTTCAACACTGAAATTGTGACAGCTAAAGAAAAGCAACTTAGAATTCCATTATTTTGTTTTTTTTATTATGTTATGTTTTGTGAATAATTGGAATGTTTTCAAAACAAATAGGACATGAAATGCAAAGTGATAATGCATATAATATATTTCAGGGTGTAGATTTGATAGTAACAAATTCAAATTGTTCGAATAGATATTTATTGGTGAGATATTTAAACTTTTGTTCTATACAATTCTTTAAGACAAAGTATGTTATGCTCTACATCTTTCCATGGTCAACATTAAAAACTTGGCGACTACACTATTTTTTTTTTATCATCTCTCATTCTATTTTTAATTTTGATAAGTTGTGTCAAAATTAATAATCTTTGAAATTATGATTTTCGAATATAAATTTTATTCATTCTAAATTTTTTAATTTGTTATTAAATACCGAAATTGAATTATCAGTCATATTACTTTTTCATATTTAATTACATATATCAAAACAATGTAATTTTGTAAATTATTTTTATTCAAAAATTTAAAATCATGGTCGCATTTATATAAAAATATCATGTGCATTGCACGTACTCAGAGCACAAATTCTCTTCATCCAAAAAAATCTTGTCTCCAACTAACCATCTTCCCATCCAACTTTTTAAGTAAGAAGGTGTTCAATATATACACAATGATATTAAAGTTTTTATTTTAATTCAGTTAAAATATCTTCCTTCTTGCATTTATTATGATAGAAAATTAACTAGCCAATAGTTTTATACATATTTGAAAGAAAAATAAAACAACCAACATACCAATAGTGTATTTTTGTTATTGTATCGGTAAGTACCAAATGAGTTTTTCTCGGTCTCGAGTCTAAAAACATAAAAGAATAGAAATAAAAGTCCAACAACAACATGATGACATTGAATGAGTCAACCCACATTCTGGAATATGCGAAAAATATCTCCAACGTAACAAACTATCTCTAACGTAACAAACAAAACCGAATAAACTAAAAGATACACCTCAAATATGAAGGAACTGCCATGCACGTCAGTTAACAATTGATCCAGCCCATAAGGAACAAAGTCCATAAATCAAGCACTATAAATAGAGCCTTCTATGGAGAAGTAAGGTACGTTTTTGACATTCTATAAAAGTATACCTAAATTCTAGCACTGACTTGACTGTTAGAGTGCAATCACAGGCACCTCCCGACCGACCGAGCATCAATATTGAAGGAAGGAGGCTTAAAGACATTTGGAGATCATCGACACGTCAACAATTGTGCATTCAATCACAAGTACTATCTAGGCCCCTTAGCCTATACATGTACAATTGGTGCCCACCGTGGGGCCGAGATATTACTCAATTTCCAGTAGGAAATAGAAGCCAACAACAATGATATCAACAAGGAACAACACTAACAATGATCGTACAACAAATGAGCAGATAGCTATGATCCAAGCCCTTCAAGCACAAATGGAGGAATTGCGACAAAAGGGGATTGCAGATCAACTACGTATTGAGGAGGATCGACATCGACATGAGGAAGAGATGTCCCTTTTGAAAGAACAAAATAAATGTTTGCAGCAATGACTTGATGGACATGAGTAGAAAGAACAATCCCCGAGCACCACCAACCCATCAAACCCATCCAACCCATCAAACATATCCACCCGCACCAACTCTTCAAACCCATCAAACTCACCAAAGCTCCAGAAACAATCATATCCCGAATGATGAAGAGGACCCAAGAGTACACCCGTTCACAGATGAGATTATTGACACACCATTTCCCGCCAAATGGAAAGGGTTAACCATCAAACTGTTCCATCGACCCGAACGAACACTTGAATGTCTTCAATACACAAATATCCTTATATACAACCAACAAGTCAGTATAGTGTAAGGTTTTTCCTACCTCTCTCCAAGAGGGACCATTAGGTTGGTTCACCGGTCTTCCTCCCAACTTCGTGGGAAATTTCAAAGTCTTAGCACCAAAATTCATCACGCAATATGCGACAAGTCGACCACATCATACTTCATCCATATCCCTCCTTAAGGTAAAACAAGAAAAAGGGAGAGTCCTTACGAGCATTCACTACAAGAAAATGACCATTTAGTCACCGAATTCAGCGACCGAAAATTAGTGGTCGCAATTTACGACCGAAATTGTCACTAAATATTCTCAGTCTCAAATCTGCGATCGAAATTGCCACTAAATATTCTCAGTCTCAAATCTGCAATCGAAATAGCGACTGAATGAATTGTTAATGATGTTAGTTAGTTTAGCGACTGAACATGAGAGTGACAAAACCATTGGTCGCTAAAGTGGTGGCTGTTTTCAATAAATTGGAAAAAATATATCTGCGACCGAATTAACGACCAAAAATGTTTATTTTTTAGCCACCGATTTTCTTTCAGTCGCTAAATGTAATTGTTTATTTTTGTCACCGAATTAGCGACCGAAAATGTTTATTTTTTAGCCACCGATATTCTTTCAGTCGCTAAATGTAATTGTTTATTTTTGCCACTGAATTAGTCACCGAAAATGTTTACTTTTTAGCCACCGATTTTCTTTTGGTCGCTAAATATAATTGTTTATTTTTGTCACCGAATTACTCACCAAATATGTTCATCTTTTAGCCACCAATTTTTTTTTCGGTCGCTAAATATAATTGTTTAATAATAATAATAATGATAATAATAATAATAAATAAATAGGTTGAATGTGACAATGATAAAGAGATTTAAAAATTAATTAGTAATGAAGATGAATGATAGATTATAAATGTAAATATAAAACTAAATCATCATTACTAAAAATACATGTTCTTAAATGTGAATACAAAATAATAAATATAATTAAAATAAAAAAGTTTACTAAAACTGCTATTAAAGTTAAAATAAATGTAGATAAAAGTGTGTAATTTTTTCTATTACAAAAATATTAACTACTATTATAGAAATTTTAAACGCCTTCCAACCTCACGTTCCAGCAAAACCCAAAACCTCAAAAATCCTTAATCCCAAATTTCATCCTCCAAAGCGTATTCCAAATCCCAAATCCCCTCGAACTCCAAAACTACTCCCAGATCCGCCCACACATTGATAGTTTTCTTCAAATGCTTCCATGGTTTGGTTCTTTTTCGATTCCTTCTTCCAATTCACGTGCTACTCAAGCTCATGGTAGTCATCGTCTTCTTCTTCGTTCTTCTGCGGTTCGTTCTTCTTCATTTTTTCTTTGATTTTCTCATGGTTAGGATTTAGGAATGAGCTTGTTTCCAAATTGTGTTTTTAATCCTCTTATGGAGAAATGTTCCTAATCTCTCTTGGTCTCCCCCTTCCCCCTAAAACATTACAATCTATAAAGCTTCAGAAGCATCTTAGTGATGAAGATCATCCATATCATAACTTTAGCACAGGTCAGTGGTTGATTTAATTTCTTTTGTTTTTTAAACTCGTACAATTGAACTTTGAACTTTTGCACTATCCTACTTGTGGTTGAATTATTTTGTCAAAGAACTGATAATGAGTTATCCTTGCTTATGTGTCCAAAATCTTTTAAAAAATCCAGTATGATAATTTTTCATAATTATTATTTTAATATTAAGAATAACTGGCTACTTGATGAATATGATAATGAATGCTAGGAGCTAGGTTTTATATTTTTTTTTTCGAGTTATCTTTTTGGCTTGTCAGAGATTGACGACATGTGGAATATTTTTCCGCCATACCGAAACATTAGGAAGTATTTTCAGACTGGTGCTTTGTAATGCTCCTCCTGACATGCTTTCTTTATCATCAAGTTAATTGCTTTCTTGCTTTATATTTCCTTTTCTCAACTCTTGTAGTCTCACCAGGATAATGAAATGATTGGACAATTTCAAACGAAGTTAAGTATTGGAAAAGCTTCTCACAAGTTTTGAGGTCATGTATATGAATATGTTGTGTAGGTGAGTGGATTAATATCTTGTATGAACTACAGTTTAGAGAAGAATTTTAAACTAAGTCTATTTATGTGTCAAATATATGCATCTCTCCAAATTACTCCTTGTACAGCTACTACCTTGAAGTAATTGAACTTTGATTATTTTAATTCTCATCTTATATTTTGAAAATAATTGAAACAAGTTCACCAATTATGCAGCTGCATACTTTCATTTATTTAATGAACTCAGTTGTGTCATTGCTAACATATGCATGCCTATGGAATCTTGAGGAGATTCTTGCCTGAAGAGAAGGTGGAGGTTGTGAAAGGTCTTTCACTCACTACTGATGGAAATGGTGTTGTTTTTTAACTACCAGCTGAAGATATAGATACATATCTTAGTGGTAAAGTTTCACTTGACTATTGAACTGGAATTTTGTTCGTATTTCAAATTTCAAATAACTTGACTTAGGATTTGAGCTTTTTCTGCACTAGAGTATGGGACAACATTTCTGCATATAGCTTTTTATCTTGGTCATGTTTTTCTTTGAATCACATTTGTCCTTCAGGTAAGGAAAATGAAGCTAATGTAAGTCTAGAGGTGTTGAAAGCCTTGCCCCGTTTGCAACAGAGATGGTGAGTTTTCACTCTGCTCCGTCTGGTACATTGCTGCATAGCTGCCACGTGGAAATGAAGAAATAGTTGATGTTGGCTAGGATAAGGAGGATTCAAGTAAAGATGGATTCAACGTGTACACCCATTAAACATGTTTTATGTTTTACTGTTTTGTTATTGATACCTTTTTTTGTATTTTTTTTATGGGGAAGCTTAAGTTTAGTTTTTTAGTATGTTCCTTGATTTTCACAGGAGAAAGTTTTATGTATTAGTATATTTATATATGCTATATTTTTTAGAATATTTTTTAAAGTTCATTCTTGTTTAGTTTGATTGAATTTTGAGTATCTATAAGCAGGTTTTAATATTTTTTATAAAATGATCAAAATACCATTTTAAATAGATATTAATAATACATATAAAAATAGTCACCGAAACCGATTTGGTCGCTATATCTACAAAGATGTTGTTTAGCGACCGAAATAAAATCGGTCGTTGTAGTTAAAAAAAATATTTAGTCACCGAAATCAAATTTGTCGCTATAGGAGTCTCCATTTAGCCATCGAATTAGCCACCAATTTTTTTTAATTAATTATTTTAATCCATTAGCGACTAAAAATGGTGGTTGCTATCACCTTCTATTTCAGTCACCGATTTAGCCACCGATTTTTTTTATAAAAGTTTGGTCACTAATTTGGTCTCTGAATTTTGGTGACCAAATTTTCTGCAACCGATTTAGTCATCGGAATTTCGGTTGCTAATTTGGTTCCTGAATTTTGGTAACCAAATTTTTTGCGACCGATTTAGCCACCAAAATTTTGGTTTCAAATTAGCAACCACTTTATAATTCGGTCGCTAAAGGCTTTGCGACTAGGGTTTTCGCTTCCATCTTTATTTAGCGACCGATTATAATGCTTTTAGCGATCGAATTTGGTTGTCGCTAAAAGTGATTTTTTTGTTGTGATTCATTGATAGATTCAACAAAGTATGCTTGGGTATAAGAAATTTGATGCCCGAGATATCCAGGCATCATCTGATCGGAGTAATCCTTCTTGGCTGATTCACTGAAAGCTTAATCAAACGACCAACCAAAAATATGGAAGAATTGAGGAATCGTGCCACTAAATTCATGCAGATCGAAGAACATATTGACTACCATAAAAGTCATCAAAGTGAAGGTGCCAACAAGGGGAAAGAAAGGAAAAAGATAGAAGCAACCGACCCTTGCCAGGTTGGTCTGAGCAATTCAGAGAAAATCAGGGTCCCCAATTTCTTAATTACACACCTCTTACCGTCCCGAGGGGATGAATCTTGGATGAGGCATTGCAGGCCAAGCTAAACGTTGTCAGTATCACGGTAACTATGATCATACGACTGAATGATGCCATGCGTTGAAAGATAAAATAAAAGAACTTGATCAAGCTGACCACTTTCAAAGATTCATCAAGACCAATACCAATGTGTATTGGTCCCCAAAGAGGGATCGCTATCCACCCAGAGGACAAAGAGAAAACTACGATAGGTCTAGGCGAGGAGACTCACGTCGACATGATGACAACCAACGTTCAACGAGACAAAATCGAAGTGAAAGTCCAGTAAGAAGAATGTGATCGCAAAGTGAAAGTCCTGAGAGGAACAACTGGACTAGACGTAGGGTCCAAAAGGTTATTAACACTATTGTCGGACCAGTCTCACTCGACGTACCTGGACAAGAAGTCAACATCATAGTTGGAGGTTTTACGGGAGGTGGATGCTCTAACTCAGCTAGAAAGAAACATATTCGAGCCATCCAGTCGGCCCATTCCACACCCACCAAAACTGATTGAGGATGCCCTCGATTACTTTTACCGACGATGATTTCACTGCCATAGATCTTGCACAGAACGACCCCATGGTAATCACAGTGGAAATAGACAAGTTTGCGATCAACAAAGTCCTGGTGGATCAAGGTAGTTTTGTGGATATCCTTTACTGGAAGACTTCTAAGAAAATGAAGATTCATGAAATAGAAATCCAGCCGAATGATGAACAGATTGTCGGATTCTCAGGCGAGCGAGTAGTTACTAGAGGATTTATTGATCTATATACTACATTCGGGGAAGAAGGGAGTATGAGCAAAACCATTAAGATCATATATTTATTGGTTAATGCAAATACTTCTTATAATATACTCCTTGGACGATCGACCATAAATCGTCTTAAAGCGATAGTCTCCACCCCTCACCTAGCCATGAAGTTTTCATCAACGACGGGAGATATCGTCACGATCCATGTAGATCAGAAAGTTACTCGCGAATGTTATGTCGCAAGTCTAAAGGTTGAACCAACCCGAAGACTATATAGAGCATCACCATGCGGTCGGTCTCGTGAAAGATCAGGACGATCGACCGAAAGACAGTCTCGTGACTAAAGCACGAGAGAGCACATGATTGCACTTATTGATTTAGACCCCCGTCTTGACGAAGCCTGCATAGATTCGGGCGAAGACCTTCGTCCCTTGCCCCTTCGAGATGACGATCATAAGACACACATGGGAACGTCCTTGTCTCAGTCTCGGTCACCGGACACCCGAGTCAATCAACATAAAAGAATAGAAATAAAAGTCCAACAACAACATGATGACGTTGAATGAGTCAACCCACGTTTCAGAATGTGCGGAAAATATCTCCAATGTAACAAATTATCTCTAACGTAACAAACAAAACCGAATAAACTGAAAGATACACCTTAGATATGAAGGAACCGCCGTGCACGTTAGTTAACAACTAATCCAGCCCATAAGGAACAAAACCCATAAACCAAGCACTATAAATAGTCCTTTTGTGGAGAAGTAAGGTACGTTTTTTTACATTCTATAAAAGTATACCTAAATCCTAGCACTAACTTGAGCGTCAGAGTGCAATCACATGTACTCTCGACCGAACGAGCATTAGTATTGAGGGAAGGAGACTTAAAGACATTTGGAGATCACCAACACGTCAGCAATTGTGCATTTAATCATAGATACTATATAGGTCCCTCAGCCTATAAGGTACAATTATTATTAGCCTAAACACCTCTTCAATCTCATGAACATGAGTCAATTTATAGTACTTGAAAATTTTCACCATAAATTGCCTAATACTCTACCTATGCTAAAGGGAAAAAAAACAAATTTTATGCACTTCGTACCTAAGTTCTAGGACATATGCATCCGTCTTGAACATTAGAATATTTATAATTTTATACATTAATATTCATTTTATCAAAATAATCTTTGATATTTTATAAGTGCATGAAAAAATAATTGATAAGATTTTTGAATATGTATATAACATACATTGTACATAAAATTAATCTTGTAGTTTTATTAAACATTTTGTATTTTTTAAGTCTAGACAGAGTGCTCGGATGTTCGGTGCACAGGTGTGAGTAGGTCAGCTCGGTTGTTGGGCCCAAAGGGTGGGTCACGAATTTGGCCAAATTATGTTGATAAGCCCGTTAGAGACTAATTAAAATAATATTTTTGTTATATATTAAAATAAGATTATTAGCAGAATATGTTTTTTAACCTAATAGATAAGTGTGTGTGGTTGTTAAGATACGTAAATACAAGCATACAGTTGTTGGTTGAAAAGATAAAGTTTTTAAATAAGAGAAGCATCGTAAGTAAGGGTGCCCACATAAAACATAATATTTTCCTGCTGTTACACCTGAAGTGGTGCCCCGTTGGCAGGTGATTTTCCTGTTATTGTTTTATTCTTCCAGTAGAGATAAGATTCTCATGAGAGAAAACTATTATGAGAGTAGTTATAAAAGGGGCTTGAGCCCCCCGTAAATGTACGTTGTTTCTGAGACTAAGATTGAATACTTATTTGATTTTAGTAATCTCTCACTCACTTGATCATCGGAGTGTGATCAACAGGTAGAGTCTCCTCTGTTTCAACGAAGCCACATTCCAGTGCAAAGAGAAGACGTAGAAAAGATTTTAGAGGAGACAAATCAAAAGTGAAACTTCTCACGAGAGTCAATCAGCGAAAAAGTCAACCGACGAGAACACTTAATATGATACATCTTAAAAAATTAATATATATATATATATATGTGAATAAATTAAATGTCCTTGTAACTTGAAAAAAAAGTTTAAAACCTTTCGAAATAGAAAAATAATTCACACATATATTATTTTTAAAACTAGTTTAAATAATTCACAATAATTCTCTCTCCCTATATTATTTTTTTAAAATCATTATTTAAATTAATTACAAATTCTTTTTTTTTTATAGATGAAATAAGTTGCTTTTGTTTTATCTAATAGTGTTTTAAGACTTTATTTCTGAAGTGTTGGAAACAATTATAGCATGGAAATCTCTAAATCCAAATCTGCTTAAATATTGTTCATAAATAATAACTATTATTAATGAAGTAAATATTTTAATTCATGAAGCAAAATTTGTGATTGATATATTGGCTTAAAATATATTATTTTCTGTACAAAAATTTAGAATTAAAGTTTTGATATATATATATATATATTTACTGATATTTTCTCATTATTGTTATTTGTATAAATAATTAATAACATTTTCTAATATAGTTAAGACTGATAGTAAAAACGTACGTGGAAACAACACACACAATCATGAATCAACTGCAGAAAATAAACAACACAAGAATTAACGTGGTTCGGTCGCCAACTACAACCTACATCCACACGAGCAACTATTAGATTTTATTTCTTTCGTGTTGCGTACCAAATTACAAACACAATGATGTCTTTAAATAGAGATAATAAAGGGACACAATAATTAAGCTCACTCACTAAACATGTGTCTAGTCAACCCAACCTAATTGGTCCTGGCTTCATACCCAACAATCTCCCATTTAAAGCCACGGAACAATGTTCACCTACGCTTCAACTGTGTACATGTACTTCTGTAATCTGTCGACGAAACTCAATGTTCTACCTCTAGTTGCCACCAACCTTCTTAATCATTTTGAAGACTTCGTTAAAACTCCCCTGAGTTTCAACACGTCAGTCACTGACCCGTTCTCTGTTCCTACCGACTCCCACTTACAGGAACTGTCGGATCCTGAAACAACCTGAGAACAAACACTCTCCATATACCCGTTCTCTGTTCCTACTGACTCCCACTTACAGGAACTGCCAGATCCTGGAACAACCTGAGAACAAACACTCTTCATATTCCCGTTCTCTATTCATACTGACTCCCACTTACAGGAACTGCCAGATCCTGGAACAACCTGAGAACAAACACTTTCCATATTCAACAAGAAATTTTCTGGAGAAGTTTCAACCACTGGAATACTGGTTCTCCTAACCCACTGTCGTTTAGGAACTTTAGCTGAAGCACGACCCGTGCTCCCACTGCCACAAGTACCTCTGACTGGTCTACCTAAACCTTTCCATGCTCGTTCATCTTGAATCTGACCTGTGGCTCTGGGTTTCTCTCTTGTAAAGACAACCCTCTTCTGCCCACGAGATTCTGTGAACCGGACTTTGTTTATCTTATGACCTGGGATGGTCACTCCCTCATACGGTAATCCGACCATATACAACGAACCTTTCTTTCTTCCGCAGGCCATGACAAGATTTCCCTTGACAACCTTCCATTGCTGATTTCCGAACTTCACTTCATGTCCCTGTTTATCCAACTGCCTAACAGAAATCACACTTTTTGTTAAGCTTGGAACAACTCTGACATTCTTCAAAGTCCAAAAACCAACTGGTGTCTTCAACACTATGTCACCCATGCCCGTTACCTTTAGAGTTCTATTGTCCGCTAGTCTTACCTTTCCAAAGTCCCCTATAACTAGATTCTGCAATGCTTCACTGTTGTGGGTAGCATGAAATGAAGCACCAGAATCCATGACCCAGGAATCCACACTACTCTCCGCGCAACAGACTAAGAGGTCCTCGTCCGCGGAATCTTCTACAATTCTGACTTGTTTATCATTTGGGCATTGATTCCTGAAATGCCCCACCTCCTTGCAGTTCCAACATGTTACACTTGAGCAATCCCAAGTCTTTGACTGACTCCTTCCTTTGTTCTTGCTCCCACTATCTTTGATATTTCTCTTACCTCTCATGACATATAGCGATTCACTAGATAATTCCCCAGAACTCCTTCTTCGGATATCCTCGCCAAGAATGAAATCACGAATCTTCTCAAAAGTGAATCCATTGGATCCCGCTGAACTGGTAACTGCTGTAACCGTTCCGGATCAACTGTCAGGCAAAGACGATAACAGTAGTAAAGCTTGAACTTCATTATCGAACTTAATGCCCACTGACATAAGTCTGGCTAAGATCGAATTCGTTTTATTGATGTGCTCAGTAACTGAACTATCTTCCTTCATCCTTGTGTTTACCAATTCTTTAATCAGAAACACCTTGTTTGCAGCAGATGGCTTCTCGTACATGTTAGACAATGCTTCCATGATACCTTTCGTTGTCTTCTCCTTCAAAATGTTGAACGCAACATTCTTACTCAAAGAGAGTCGGATAACGGACATAACTTTCCGATCCAAACCTGCCCACTCTGCATTAGACATCTTTTCTGGCTTGTCATCCAAAGCCACGTCCAAATCTTTTTGAACTAGCAAATCCTCAATTTGCATTTTCCACAAACTGAAATCTATACCATCGAATTTTTCAATTCAGAACCTCCCTTCTTCTGTCATCTCAAATGACTAGACGAGATACTCGGTACAACTGATTTCAGATCTTGGCAATCTTTTTTTTTTTTAAATCAAGAACACAAAAATTGCACCACCCAAAATCACTCACCAACAGACCTAGTCGCAGTCCCCACTGCCCTTGCCGCTGTTGTGAGGCAGATCTGGGAGCCTCCTCCTTGCACCGCTGTGAAACCCTAAGCCTTGGGACGCTGCTGCAACCCCTGCAAAACCCTAGCTTTGGGATGCTGCTGCCGCCTCTGCGAAACCCTAGCTTTGGAACACTACTGTAGTCGCAATTTTCACGTCTCGTCGATTAATTTCTGCTGATCGGATCTCTAGTGTGTGAACGAACCAAAGCTCTTGATACCAGTTGATAGTAAAAACGCACACAGAAACAACACACACAATCACGAATCAACTGCAAAAAATAAATAACACAAGATTTAACGTGGTTCGGTCGCCAACTGCAACCTACATCCACACGAGCAACTATTAGATTTTATTTCTTTCGTGTTGCGTACCAAATTACAAGCGCAATGATGTCTTTAAATAGAGATAATAAAGGGACACAATAATTAAGCCCACTCACTAAACATGTGTCAGGTCAGCCCAACCCAATTGGTCCTGGCTTCATACCCAACAAAGACTAACATTTTTAGGTCAACTATGCGGTGCTTAATGTCATGTTTTAAAGAACTAAATGCTAAACATCTTAATACATGCATAACTTATCATATAACTTCAAATCTTAGCAAAGTAAACTTTTTTTAGAAAATCCATTCCAAGTTTTTAGATATTAATATATGTTTGATTATACTTTTGACCCTCCAGTTTAGTGTTAAAAAAATGTTGGTTTTCATAATTTAATTTCTCGATTTTAGTCTGTACATTTAAAATATAATCGATTTTACACAATTTTAATTCCTCATTGTGTGGTATAAACAATTAAAAATGTGTAATGTTATAATTCCATTGTTTACTTATCATTCAACTTTAATAATTAGACTCCGTTTGCGTTCGCACGGTGGCACGGCTACTCCATCACGGTGGCACGCTGCTTATGAACGACAGTGCTCAAGCTGAAGCTGAAGGCTATTCGAGACTTCTCCCTGACACGCTGCTTATGAACGACAGTGCTCAAGCTGAAGCTGAAGGCTATTCGAGACTTCTCCCTGACACGCTGCTTATGAATGACAGTGCTCAAGCTGAAGCTGAAGGCTATTCGAGACTTCTCCCGTATGAAATGCACTCTCTGAAAAACGGTTTAAAATTTTCTCAAAATATTCAAAACCTTAACGATTAAGAATTTTCAAATAAATAAAAATTAATTGTTTGCGTGGGCTTCACCTTCAGAATTTAATTCTTTGTTTAAATTTAATTTAAAATATTTAGCGTGGGCTAAACCTTCAAACATTTAAATTTTTATTATTTTTATACTTTTAATAGTGGCCGTTCCACCCACACAACTTATTTTTTTTTTTTTTTTTAAAGTTTGCGTGGGTATAACTCACGCTTTCTCACATTTTATTTGAATTTCATGAATAGTGAAGGCTTATTTAACACTATTTAGTGTCGACCTAAGACCTTAGGTTTTTTTTTTTTTTTTTCAGCTAAATAAGCAATTTCTTGTAGTGTAATTGTACCGGTACGGGGCGAGGCCGGGACCCACCTGGCTGCCCGATGCCCAGTCAACCTGACCGAGAGCAGGGGAACCTGGCTGAGGCCTTAGAAGACTTGGCCGACAGGCCGAAAGGTCGAGACCTTAGAAGACTTGGCCGGCAGGCCGGCAGGCCGAGACCTTGGAAGACTTGGCCGACTGTCCGAAAGGTCGAGACCTTAGAAGACTTAACTAAGACGACCGAGACCGCAAGGATTTGGCCGATGGCCGACCCACACCACGGGAACTTGGCCGATAGCCGAACCCTGTTACAATTAACACTCAAACAAAGGTCAGTAAAGCTAATCCATCATCAAGAAGTAGGTAATGCAACCCTAAGAGGTATCTACCTCGATAAACGGGCCCAACAAGGTAGGCCCATTAGAATAATATAAATAGCGCGCATCCCAAGGAGTAAGGTATGTCATTATTACTGTTCACCTACCTGAGAGCTAACCACCCGCTTTACTGACTTGAGCGTCGGAGTGCCTTCGCGGGTACCCCCACCATCCGGTGTTCACCCGACGACCGAGTCCCGAGTGCCGAAAGATAAGCAGAAGGAAGAGAAGGATCCCAGTTCATCACTCAACCACCTGCCCGACCGAAGGAAGGAGAAGAAGACTTCAACAGTTCTCTAGGTCCTATCTCCCTAGCAGGAACAATTGGCGCCCACCGTGGGGCCGAGGGAAACTAGCTGAAGGAAAAAAGTAGATGGTTTCGACAAGAAGCATGGAAAGAATGACTGAAGCCGACCAAACAATGCTGCTGCTGTCTCTCCAGAGGGAGATGGCCGAGATGCGAAGAAAGGCCGAGGAGGCCGCTCAGAAAAATGAGCAAGAGCTGCAAGTTCTCTGCAGGGAGAACGAAGATATGAGAAAGAAGCTGGGGGAGGGAGGACCCTCTGTCATACCGACGAACGTGGTCGGCAAGTCCTACACCTCTTCCCCCAACCCGGATGTGGCCGAGGGGACGAGAGGCCGACCCCCTCCCCGCGAGACTGAAATGGGCGACGAGTCGTGCCTAATCAGATCCACCCGGACGACCCTGACGGCCGACCCGAACCGCCGTCACCCCTTTACGAACAACATCATCGAAGTCCCACTTCCTGAGAAGTGGAAGGGCTTCAACCGAGACCGATATGACGGGTCGACCGACCCGGACGAGCATATGGACGCCTACACCACGCATATGAGTCTCTACACCTCGGACGACGCCGTCTTGTGCCGAGTGTTCCCCACATCCTTGAAGGGTGCAACCCTTAGCTGGTTCACCAAGCTCTCACCCAACTACATCGACAGCTTTGCCACGCTCGTCGCAAAGTTCAAAACACAGTTCGCGACCAGCCGGCCGCATCATCTGACCTCAATCGCCCTGGTAGGCATCCGCCAGTTGAAGGGAGAGTCGTTGAGAGCCTTCGTGGATAGGTTCAGTAAAGTGGCGATGAACATCCGAAATCTGAGTCCGGATGTCGCCATGCACCACATGCTGACGGCCCTGCGCCCGGGGCCCTTTGCCGACAACCTATGCACGCAACCGGCCGACAGCCTGGATGAGCTGAGAAAGAGAGCCGCTAAGTACATGCAGCTGGAGGAACTAAGAGAGTTCCGCAACCAGGCCCGTGCCGAGGCCGGCGGAGAAAGGAAGGAAGAAAAGGACCGCCAGGCGCGGCCGATACAGAGAACTGACCGGCGACGGGAGAATCGAGACCGACCAATTCGATTCTCGAGATACACGCCGTTGACGGCTGAGAGAGGGAGGATCTTGGACGAGGCCCTCAACGCCGAGTTGATCCCTCCCCCAAGGAAGGTAGCCAGCCCAAATAATGCCGACCGGAGGAAGCAGTGTCGGTACCATCAAAACACCGGACACTCGACCGACGAGTGTCAGGCCCTCAAGGATAAGATCGAGGAACTTATCCAGGCTGGGCATCTCCGCCGTTTCGTCAGGAATGGCCGAGACCAACCCGGCCGGGCGGATCCACCCAGGCGGACGAGGTCACCCCAGCGCGGCCGAGAAAACCAAAATAACAGAGGCGACCGGCAACCCGCAAGGGCCGACCCCCCTCGAAGGGACGATCCCCCAAGGGAGGGCAATAGGAGAGGTAACCGAAAGGTTATCAACACCATAGCCGGCGGTTTCGCCGGGGGAGGAAGCACAAACAACGCCCGGAAGAAGCACCTCCGGGCGGTACACCAGGTAAACGCCGTGGCGTTCCGACCAAGGATGCCACCCATCACGTTCACGGACGAAGACTTTAAAGGCGTGGACTACCGCCAGCAAGACGACCCGATGGTGATAGCGGTCGACATAGATCGATTCACCATAAGGAAGACCCTCGTGGACCAAGGAAGTTCGGTAGATATCCTCTACTGGAAAACTTTCAAGGCCATGAGAATGACCGAGGCCGAGATGATGCCATACGACGACCACGTGGTAGGATTCTCGGGCGAGAGAGTGGGTACCAAGGGATATATCGACTTGTACACCACCTTCGGAGAAGGGAGGAACACCAGGACCATCAAAATCCGGTACCTGGTCATCGACGCCAACACCTCCTACAACATCCTCCTCGGCCGACCATCCATCAACCGGCTGATGGCCATAGTATCAACCCCCCACCTCGCAATGAAATTCCCTTCAAAGACAGGAGACATTCTCACAGTCCACGTGGACCAGAAAGAAGCACGAGAGTGCTACGCCGAGAGCCTCCGGGTGGAGCCTCTAAGGGCAGACACCTCTCCCCTTCGGGCGAGAAAGTCCTCCCGAAAGGACCGCTCCCCCAGGAAGGACCGGCTGCAAGAGGCCCAGCCAACCGTGGCACTAGTAGACCTCGATCCCTGGACAACCGAGGACAGGCTAGAGGCAAGAGAGGAGCTGAGGAGGGTCCCCCTCCTCGACGAAGAGCACAACACGGCTGTAGGGACAGCCTTGGCGGCGGCCGAGGCCGAGGTCATGCACGCCGCGCTAAAAAAGAATGTCGACATGTTCGCATGGACGCCGGCCGACATGCCGGGAGTCAGCCCGGATGTCATCACCCATCGGCTGTCCATATTCAAGGAAGCTCGCCCGATCTCCCAAAAGAAGAGGGACTTGGGCGACGAAAAACGACTCGCGGCGAAGGAGGAGGCCGGAAAGCTCCTGTCGGTCGGATTCATAAGGGAGGCCCGATATACGACATGGCTGGCCAACGTCGTCATGGTTACCAAGCCTAACGGTAACTGGAGGATGTGCGTCGACTACAGAAACATCAACAGCGCATGCCCGAAGGACACCTACCCCCTCCCGAACATTGACCGCCTGGTGGATGGGGCGGCCGGCCACAAAATTATGAGCTTCCTGGATGCTTACTCTGGCTATAACCAGATAAGCATGCACCCGCGGGACAAGGAGAAGACGGCCTTCATGATGGCCGATGCCAACTACTACTACGAGGTCATGCCGTTCGGCCTCAAGAACGCCGGGGCGACCTACCAGCGCCACATGGACAAAATTTTCAAGGATCTGATAGGCCGGGCGGTAGAAGTCTATGTGGACGACATAGTCGTGAAGTCCGACTCGTTCGAGCAACATCTGAAGGATCTGGACGAGGTCTTCAAGGCCCTTAGGGGAGTCAACATGAAACTCAACCCCGAAAAATGTACCTTCGGGGTGGAGGGAGGAAAGTTCCTAGGCTTCATGCTCACCCACCGAGGGATAGAGGCCAACCCCGACAAATGTCAGGCCATACTCAGCATGAGAAGCCCGAACACCATGAAGGAGGTGCAACAACTCCTAGGACGGCTGACCGCCCTCTCTCGGTTTGTCCCCCGCTTGGCCGAGAGGACGAGGCCGATCGTTCAGTTGCTCCGAAAAGGTAAAAAATTCGTCTGGGACGACCAATGCGAGGAAATCTTCAAAAAATTCAAAGAGTTCCTCGCATCTCCGGCCGTCATCCAGAAGCCGAGACCCGACATCCCAATCCTGGTATATCTAGCAGTCTCGGAAGAAGCAGTCAGCGCTGCCCTAGTGCAGGAAGCCGAGGGCGAGGAGCGACCCATATACTTTGTCAGCCGAACCCTCCACTCGGCCGAGACCCGGTATCAGATGATTCAGAAGGTGGCTCTCGCACTCGTCCTCACGGCAAGACGGATGCGCCCATACTTCCAAAATCACTCCATAACTGTAAGAACCGACTACCCTATTTTTAAAATTTTATCTAAACCGGACCTTGCAGGGAGGATGATAGGATGGTCGGTCGAACTCTCCGAGTTCGACATACGTTATGAGCCGAGAGGCGCCATCAAGTCTCAGTGCTTGGCCGACTTCTCGGCCGAGCTGACACCACTGCCCACCCCCTCAGCCGGCTGGACTCTCTACGTGGACGGCTCCTCAAATAAAACAGCGTGTGGAGCGGGAGTCGTCCTGGAGGGGCCGGGCGACCTCCTTTTGGAACAAGCCCTCCAGTTCGGATTTCGGGCGACCAACAACCAGGCCGAGTACGAGGCCTTGCTGGCCGGGCTGAACCTAGCCTACGACATGGGAGCACGCGAGGTTACATGCAAAAACGACTCCCAGGTGATGGTCGGCCAAGTCAATGGAGATTTCGAGGTTAAAGAACCTTTGCTGCAGCGATACTACCACGCGGCCAAAAACAGTATCGCCCGCTTCAGCAAAGCACCTGTGCAACACATACCGAGGGAGGACAACAAGAGGGCCGACATCCTGTCCAAGCTCTCGGTCACCAAAAAGAAGAGCCATCAGAGGTCGGTCATACAAATATGGCTGAGACACCCAAGTGTGACGGAGGCCGAGGCCGAGGCCGAGTGCCTAGCTGTAGAGGAAGAAGAGGCTGAGGCCGGCAGTTGGATGACACCCATCATCCAATACCTGACGGACGGCACGTGCACGGCCGGCCAAGAGAAGGCGATGAAGCAACAATGCGCCCGGTACACCATGATCAACGAAGAGTTGTATCGGAGAGGCTACTCAACCCCCCTGCTAAAATGCATAACCAGCAAAAGGGCCGAGTACATCCTGGCCGAGATTCATGAAGGAGTCTGCGGAAATCACGTCGGGGCAAGGACTATGGCCGCCAAGGTCTTGAGAGTCGGCTACTACTGGCCGACCGTACAGGGCGATTGTGCCGAATACGTAAAGAAATGTGCCAAGTGCCAAGAATTCGGCCCCCTCCTACACACCAAGCCGGAAGAACTGCACACATCATCTCCCCGTGGCCGTTCGCCATATGGGGGATGGACATTATCGGTCCATTCTCCCCAGGGAAGGGGCAGACCAAATTCCTCCTGGTGGGAGTCGACTACTTCACAAAATGGATCGAGGCCGATCCTCTCGCCTCCATCTCAGCGAAGAATGTACAAAACTTCGTATGGAGGAGCATTGTGTGCCGATTCGGCGTCCCGCACACAATAGTGACTGACAATGGCCGACAGTTTATCGACCGAGGCCTACAGTCCTTCTATGACGACCTGGGCATCAAATCCATCACGGCCTCGGTGGAACACCCACAAACCAATGGGCAGGCCGAGGCCGCAAACAAGGTCATACTCAACGAGCTGAAGAAGCGTCTGGGCAAAGCAAAAGGCCGATGGACCGAAGAGCTGATCGAGGTACTTTGGGCATACAGGTGCACCCCCCAAACTACCACACAGGAAACACCGTACAGTCTGACATACGGAACCGAGGCAATGATCCCAGTTGAGGTGGTCGAGCCCACCATACGACGGCAGATGTTCGATCTCACCTTGAACGAGGAAAGCCTAGCGGTCAACCTCGACCTGGTAAGTGAGATGCGTGACAAAATCAAGATTCGGGAGGCTGCCTGCAAAGCCCGGGCGTCCAGACGGTACAACACCAAAGTCCGGCCGAGATGTTTCCAGAAGGGCGATCTCGTCTGGAGAATGCGCAGCGACGCCAGAAAAAACGAAGGGAAATTCTCATCCAACTGGGAGGGGCCTTTCCGAGTCCGAGAAGTCGCACAAGGAGGAGCGTATCATCTAGAATGGCTTTCGGGAAAAATTGTACCGAGGACGTGGAATGCCACGCACCTCAAGTTCTATTACAGCTAAAATCAATAAAAACACGCACTCTTTCCTCACCCAACCAGGGAGGTTTTAACGAGGCGTTTTCATCAAAGTGTTGGAAATATTCTACCGAACATCGCAGGTGCCGGCCTACCGAATGCCCACTTGCTCGATTAACATCGCACGTGCCGGCCCACCGAACGCCCACTTGCTCGATTAACATCTCAAGTGCCGGCCTACCGAACGCCCGCTTGCTCGATTAACATCGCAAGTGCCGGCCCGCCGAACGCCCGCTTGCTCGATTAACATCGCAAGTGCCGGCCCGCCGAACGCCCGCTTGCTCGATTAACATCGCAAGTGCCGGCCCGCCGAACGCCCGCTTGCTCGATTAACATCGCAAGTGCCGGCCCGCCGAACGCCCGCTTGCTCGATTAACATCGCAAGTGCCGGCCCGCCGAACGCCCGCTTGCTCGATTAACATCGCAAGTGCCGGACCGCCGAACGCCCGCTTGCTCGATTACCATCGCAAGTGCCGGCCTGACGAACGCCCGCTTGCTCGATTAACATCGCAAGTGCCGGCCTGACGAACGCCCGCTTGCTCGATTAACATCGCAAGTGCCGGCCTGCCGAATGCCCACTTGCTCGCTTAACATTGGCCGAACGCCCGCTTGCCCGATTAACATCGCAAGTGCCGGCCTGCCGAATGCCCACTTGCTCGATTAACATCGCAATTGCCGGCATGCCAAATGCCCACTTGCTCGATTAACATCGCAAGTGCCGGCCTGCCGAATCCAACATTCGCAAATAGTGGCCGAACGCCCATATTATACTTACTCGAATTTCGACGATCGTAGATATTGCCGATCGCCCTCATATCACTCGCTCGCATTTAATGGCCGATCGCCCACATTTCTACTTGCTCGAATTTTACATTCGCAAGTAAATGGCCGATCGGCGGTAATTTTACTTGCTCGAATTTTACATTCACAATTTAATGGCCGATCGTCCACATTTTTACTTGCTCGAATTTTACATTCGCAATTAAATGGCCGATCGCCCACATTCTCATTTGCTCGCATTTTACATTCGCAATTTAATGGCCGATCGCCCACATTTTTATTTGCTCGAATTTTACATTCGCAATTAAATGGCCGATCGCCCACATTTTCAGTTGCTCGAATTTTACATTCGCAATTTAATGGCCGATCGCCCACATTTTACTTGTTTGAATTTTACATTCGCAATTGAAGGGCCGACCGCCCATCTTCTTGGGAGACCGATTGAGTAACAATTTTTTATGCCAAACTGATAAAAGAAAGTTGGACGATGCATTAATAAACAAGAAAGACCGGGCGATACATCAAAAAGCAAAATAAAAAGGCCACACCCCGGCCAAGGGTAAAACCTAGTCTTGAACTTCCACGCACTCTCCCTCCTCAGCCTCGGCCTCCCCCTCATGGGTCCCGGCCGCTTGAGCCTCCGACGCCTCCAAAGCCCCCGCCTCGGCGCTTGGAATCAACCGACCCTGGTGAACTTCATAGTCCATATTAAAATCACCAGAGGCCGACGATCTCCCATAAAGAAAATGGGCTTGGCGCACGGCTCGGTTGAAGCACTGCTTAAGCAGCTCCTCCGACTCGTCATAATTCTGGTCGAGCTCAGCTTCAACCTGCTCCTTGGCAGTTTGGAGGGCGGCCAATTCAGCGGCCAAGGACGACAGCTTCTCCTCAGCCATCCTCTTCACCTCAACAGCTTCGGCTGCCGCCTTCAAAGCCTCCTCTTTAGCCGAGGCCAAAAGCCGTCTCGCCTCGGCAGCATCCTTCTCAGCGAGCTCCCTCTTGGCAGCCTCCCGAGCGGCGCTGGCCGACAGGTCATCATTGGCAGCCAAGGACCGCTTCAGGTTCTCTCGAGCCTCGGCCAGCTCTTGCTCCAACCGAGAGACATCCTCGGCATGCTGGCCGTGACCTTCAATCCCTTGCTCAACAAGAACGATGGACCGGCACATAAGCTCCAGCCCACTCTTCAGCAGGTCCAAGGGGGCGACCGACCGGATCGACTCCCGGGTCCCCTCAGGGAGAGCCACGCGAACTCTACGCGTAAACTTGTGACTACCCCCTAGAAGATCTAAGGCCGAGGTCGGCGGCCGATGACCACCAGCTGAAGCACCGGATGCTTGCTCCACGTGCCGAGGCGAGAGAGAGTCCACCTCGACCAACTCGCAGCGGGAAGGAGGTGGCGTCGGCAGAGAGCCGGGGGAACGATAGGTGGTGGCAATGTTACCACCATCCCTCGCCCTTTTCTTGGACTTCCGGGAAGGACCGACCGGGTCCCTCTCGGCAGCAGGGGCGGCAGGAGCGTTCGCAGGAAGAACGTCGATGCTTCGACGTCCCTTTCGGTCAGCCGCCCTCTTCCGGTATTCGTCAAGGACGCTAACGCCGGCCGGTTTCTCTTGAACCATTATAGCTGCACAACAAAAACACAAGTTAGAAAGCGTTAACGAAATTACCGACCGGCACAACAAAAACGCGAACCCATACCCCTAATGGCCGCCCAACGCGCTGACTCGGTGTATGCACCGATCAGCGATCGGCAAGGAAGCTTCCTTGGGAGTGCGTCGAAGAAGGAGAGAATCTCCACCTCCTCCTCACTCTCCGTCGGCCTCGGCCAAAACTTAAACCCTGTGGGTTGGGAGGTCCAATATAAGGGAAACCGAGACCGACCGGCTCGGTCAAAGAAAAAAGCCGTCGCCTCGGGCCGAATGACGACCTTGACAAACTTTTCCTTAAACCGTTTATACGAGATCGCGAAGGAGTCGAACAATACACGTCCTGGCCGGCCGGCCAAAGAGAGCCAAGAGGCTAAACGACCGGGGTAAGAACCATAGTAACAAAGAAAAGAAGAAGGGGTGGGGCGAAGCCGCATGACGTCACACAGCAAGCGAAACGCTTCAAGGGACGCCCACGTATTTGGATGCACTTGGGTGGGCGCCACGTTGAGCGTCCGTAGGATGCCCATTGTGAACTCATCAAAAGGGAGGGAGACGTGAAGATCTGAAAAAAAGCAAGTATACATATAAAAAAAGGGAGGACCGGCATCAGCCCGACCCATACACACCCTCTCGGTCGGACCACAAGGCAGGATTCTAAAGTAATCTGGATCCCTAGAATCGTCGGAGTCCTCGCCCGCTTTCAACACCGGGTACTTAGCCAAAAATTTGGCCACAGACTTCTCGGTATCATAAGACGACAAGAACTCAACAACACTAGGATCCACCAAACTAAAATCCGCGAGTGGAACGGCCGTCGGGGGTGATCCTGGCCGGTCGCCAACGCTAGCGGGGGGAGAGTCCGGCCGGGCGACAACGGTAATAAGGGGAGAGTTCGACCGGTCAACAGCGTTAACCGGGTCGTCCCCCCTAACAACCTCTACCATGGGTGGCACCTCGGCCACCCCAGCCGATAAGGAATCAGTGGCAGACGAAGAGGATGATGAAGAGGTTGACAAAGAGGAAGAAAGCCCAAGGGCAGGAGAAGGACGACCGAGAGCGAGGGAAGAATGACCGGACGAGGGGGATGTTGGCCGAGACACGGATAACATCACTAACCTGTGAAAAGAAAAGAAAGGCGAAGGCAAAGCTTAGCAAGAAGGCCGAACGGTCACTCGGTTCTTAGAGCAGTGGGCGATGGAAGGCTCGGCTATCAGATAAACTAACTCAGAAAATGCAAGGTTTCAACACTGTTGAAGACCCCTATTTATAGGGCCCATGGGCCTCGGAATTCGAAGCGACGAGTCAATCTCAACCGTTAGATCTCTTAGATCCAACGGTTCACAATACTTCCCGCCCGAAAAACCCCTCATTAATGCCAATCATGTCACGTCACGCCGCCCAGGTCACATCACACCTCGAGAAATGAAATAGCCGCACGACCAAGGGAGACCGACCGACCCCCATCATTAAAGACTCATCGGGCATAACTTACGCATCTGCCCTTGAGTCTGGGGGGCAAGTGTACCGGTACGGGGCGAGGCCGGGACCCACCTGGCTGCCCGATGCCCAGTCAACCTGACCGAGAGCAGGGGAACCTGGCTGAGGCCTTAGAAGACTTGGCCGACAGGCCGAAAGGTCGAGACCTTAGAAGACTTGGCCGGCAGGCCGGCAGGCCGAGACCTTGGAAGACTTGGCCGACTGTCCTAAAGGTCGAGACCTTAGAAGACTTGGCCGGCAGGCCGGCAGGCCGAGACCTTAGAAGACTTGGCCGACTGTCCCAAAGGTCGAGACCTTAGAAGACTTGGCCGGCAGGCCGAGACCTTGGAAGACTTGGCCGACTGTCCGAAAGGTCGAGACCTTAGAAGACTTAACTAAGACGACCGAGACCGCAAGGATTTGGCCGATGGCCGACCCACACCACGGGAACTTGGCCGATAGCCGAACCCTGTTACAATTAACACTCAAACAAAGGTCAGTAAAGCTAATCCATCATCAAGAAGTAGGTAATGCAACCCTAAGAGGTATCTACCTCGATAAACGGGCCCAACAAGGTAGGCCCATTAGAATAATATAAATAGCGCGCATCCCAAGGAGTAAGGTATGTCATTATTACTGTTCACCTACCTGAGAGCTAACCACCCGCTTTACTGACTTGAGCGTCAGAGTGCCTTCGCAGGTACCCCCACCATCCGGTGTTCACCCGACGACCGAGTCCCGAGTGCCGAAAGATAAGCAGAAGGAAGAGAAGGATCCCAGTTCATCACTCAACCACCTGCCCGACCGAAGGAAGGAGAAGAAGACTTCAACAGTTCTCTAGGTCCCATCTCCCTATCAGGAACAGTAATCTTGATCATACGTTAATTCAATTAGCTAATTCATTTTAAATTAGACAACGATACATCTTGATTTATGTTGTTAAATTTTTTTTATCAAGTATTATAGTATATTTGATTTAAATTTTATACGTTAAAAATATATAAAATTATATTTTATTTTTTATTATCCCTAAGTTATGATACTGTGATCTTTTAAAATTATCTTGTTTTTTTTAAGAAAAATAAAATAAATAAATGAGTTTCTTTATAATCTAATATTAATTTATTGAAAAAAAAATATAGAAAAATTATAGGAGAGAATAAAATCATCTTTACTTTAGAAATTTTAATTTTAATTTTTTTCTAAACATATCTTATGTATTATTTAACAATTATAGTTCTCTAAGTGAAGAGGAGAAAGACTTAAAATTTTTCAAAGTTGTCTTCATAAATTTTATTTATATATTTCTCCTGGCTGATAAAAGATAATAGACCCACCGTTAATATATGGGTTTTGGTCTAGTCCCCCATATTTTTGTATTTTCTTTTTTTTTTCTTTTTTTAATAATATTTTTTTTATGTGATGGCAGATGATTGTTGTTACTTGAGGTGTCAGCTTAGTTGGGATGTCAAGTTGCATAGTGATGCCTAACACGAAAACTTTATAAAAAATAAATAAATAAATATTGTTACGTGCCTGACGCACGCTTCCATGCTTCCACTCGTTCCAAATATGAAAGTTACACGAGCAAGACACGAGTATTCTTCATGTTGATATGAACCACAACATTTAAGAGCATCTCTTGTAACAGAGGAGATATTTCTACTATCATAAGTTTAAAAATCCGAATTTTATAAGATACTTTTCATCGATATTATAATAAATTCAAGATCTAGAATTTTAAAATTATAGAAATAGAAAACTTATTTTTTATATTAAAAAAAAATTATATAAGATAAATATTCTATATAATAAATAAAAAATCATTTACAATAGTCAATAAAAAATATTTTTTAAAGTTGATATAAATAATATATTATGAAATAAGTTCTTGTATCAGAAAAAAAAATGAGATCTTAAAATTAAGGTGACATAATAGATCTCAAAAAATAAATTAGAAGTTACCACTTCATTAATGCATATAAACTAGATTGATAATGTGTTTGGTTCACAATAGAAAATACTAGAATTAATTTTGCTTATAGTCTGACTTTAGTAAAAAAGACAGATGTTAGTTAGTAAGATAATTATCTCCAAATTTCGGTTTAACTAGAAATAAATAAAACAATTTTTACACTGATTTCAGAATTTTTACACTAAATTTTGGAAATAATGATATAGGTAAGAACACTGTCTAAACATAAATAATTTTCTCTACAATCAATTTTGAAATGATATATACTCTCAACTTTTTGTTCGTACTAGACAAGCATCCATTTAGTGTTTTGTTCTCCATTGAAAGGAATGAACTAATTGTTTCAAGTTTAAAATGTTAGGAAAATACGTGTCTTTTGCATCATGGTTCCAAAGAAAAAAAAAATCAATCAGCCAAAAAAGTTTTAAGATTGGTAATTGGTGTTTGATGAACGGAAATGATTTTATCTATAACCTCTAACAGTGATAACAACACGAGGGTTTTTCTATGAAGCTACCATTTTCTTTCTATATTCTTTTCAATTCAATAGTATATTTTGATTCTTTTAATAACGCTATTGAAATAAAAAGTGATTTATGTATGAATCTCTTACGTTTAGGTACATGTTTTGTTTATATGTGTTGTTCTTATTTTTAATTTCAAATATCTACGGTTGGGTATGAAGCCATGATCAATTGAGTTGGGCTGAGTAGACACCATGTTTTAGTGAGTGAGCTTAATCATTGTGTCCCTTTATTATCTCTATTTATCTCTATTTAAAGAGATCATTGTACTTGTAATTGGTGTGCAACAGAATAGAATGAAAACCTAGTAGTTGCCCGTGTGGATGTAGGTTGCAGTTGGCGATCGAACAACTTAAATCTTGTGTTGTTTATTTTTTTGCAGTTGATTTGTGATTGTGTGTGATGCTTTCGTGTGCGTTTTTCCCATCAAGTGGTATCAAGAGCCTTGGTTCGTTTACACACTAGAGATCCGATCAGCAGAAATTAATCAACGAGACGTGAAAATTGCGGCTACAGTAGCATCCCAAAACTAGGGTTTCGCAGGGGTTGCAGTAGCGTCCCAAAGTTAGGGTTTCGTAGAGGCGGCAACAACATCCCAAAGCTAGAGTTTTGCAGGGACGACAACGACATCCCAAAGTTAGGGTTGCATGTGCGTTCTGCAGGTGTGCTGGTCTGAGACGGCACGGAGTGCAGTGCGACGACGGTGGTGGTGCGGAGCGCGAACAACGGTGGTGCGCGTCCTGGCAACTGCGGTCCAGTGCGGCGGAGCGCCAGTGCATTGGGGACTGCAACCAGGTCTGTTGGTGACTGATTTTGGGTGGTGAAATTTTTGTGGTCTTGATTAAAAAAAAAAAAAGATTGTCAAGATTTGAAATTAGTTGTACCGAGTATCTCGACTAGTCGTTTGAGATGGCAGAAGACGGGAAGTTTCGAATTGAAAATTTGATGGTACAAATTTCAGTTGATGGAAAATGCAAATTGAGTATTTGCGAGTTCAGTTAATGAGCACATCAATATGATCTTAGCCATACTTATGTCAGTGGGCATTAAGTTCGATGATGAAGTTCAAGTTTTACTACTGCTATTATCTTTGCCTGATAGTTGGTTTGGAACGGTTACAGTAGTTACCAATTCAGCAAGATCCGATGGATTCACTTTTTAGAAGATTCGTGATCTCATTCTTGGCGAGGATGTCAGAAGAAGGAGTTCTGGGGAATTATCTAGTGAATCGCTATATGTCATCAGAGGTGAGAAAAATATCAAAGATAGTGGGAGCAAGAACAAAAGAATGAGTCAGTCAAAGACTCGGGATTGCTCAAGTGTAACATGTTGAAACTACAAGGAGGTGGGGCATTTCAAGAATCAATGCCCAAATGATAAATAAGTCAACATTGCAGAAGACTTCGCAGACGAGGACATTTTAGTCTGTTGTGCGGATAGCAGTGTGGATTCCTGGGTCATGGATTCTGAAGCATTGCAGAATCTAATTATTGGAGACTTTGGAAAGGTAAGACTAGCGGACAACATAACTTTTGATGTTACGGGCATGGGTGACATAGTGTTGAAGACACCAGTTGGTTTATGGACTTTGAAGGATGTCAGAGTTGTTCCAAGCTTGAGGAAAAGTTTGATTTCTGTTAGGTAGTTGGACGAACAGGGACATGAAGTGAAGTTCGAAAATCAGCAGTGGAAGGTCGTCAAGGGAAATCTTGTCATGGCGTGCAGAAGAAAGAGAGGTTCGTTGTATATGGTCGGATTACCGCGTCTGAGGGAGTGACCATCCCAGTTCAGAAGATAAACAAAGTCCGGTTCACAGAATCTCGTGGGCAGAAGAGGGTTGTCTTTACAAGAGAGAAACCCAGAGCCACAGGTCAGATTCAGGATGAACAAGCATGGAAAGGTTCAGGTAGACCAGTCAGAGGTACTTATGGCAGTGGGAGCACAGGTTGTGCTTCAGCTGAGGTTCCTAGACGACAGTGGGTTAGGAGAACCAGTTTTCCAACTGTTGAAACTTCTCCAGAAAATTTCTTGTTGAATATGGAGAGTGTTTGTTCTCAGGTTGTTCCAGGATCTGGCAATTCCTGTAAGTGGGAGCCGGTAGGAACAGAGAATGGGTCAGTGTCTGACGTGTTGAAACTCAGAGGAGTTTTAACGAAGTCTTCAAAATGATTAAGAAGGCTGGTGGCAACTAGAGGTGGAACATTGAGTTTCGTCGACAGATTACAGAAGTACATGTACACAGTTGAAGCGTAGGTGAACATTGTTCCGTGACTTCAAGTGGAAGATTGTTGGGTATGAAGTCAAGACCAATTGGGTTGGGCTAACAAGACACCATTTACACAGTTGAAGCGCAGGTGAACATTGTTCTGTGACTTCAAGTGGGAGATTGTTGGGTATGAAGCCAGGACCAATTGGGTTGGGCTGAGTAGACACCATGTTTTAGTGAGTGGGCTTAATCATGTGTCACTTTATTATCTCTATTTATCTCTATTTAAAGAGATCATTATACTTGTAATTGGTGTGCAATAGGATAGAATGAAAACCTAATAGTTGCCCGTGTGGATGTAGGTTGTAGTTGGCGACCGAACCACTTAAATCTTGTGTTGTTTATTTTTTTGCAGTTGATTCGTGATTGTGTGTGATGCTTCCGCGTGCGTTTTTCCCATCACCTACGACATCACTCAAAAAGGAAAAAGAGAAAGATGAAGATGAAGATAATATATACATTTAATGAAGCTTTGTTGTTCAAATGGAAATAATGTTTTATAGCATAAAAGTTAAGGTTGTGTAGAGACATTATCAATTTTAAATATGACAATTAGAGAAATCTAAAAAAATAAAAATAAAAGTCTAAGAAGAAATTTGTGGAAGATTTGCAAGGAAAACGAACAATATAATTAGTTTGATACTAATATAACATGAATAAGAAACATTGGAAAATAATTAGTTTTTGGAATGATACTTGGTTAGGAACAATAATGTTTGTCCTAAGATATCGATACAATAATTCAAACTCGAAAGAGACCATTATAGCATATCTTGAATTTTGGGATGGAGATATATGAGAATGGAGATTTGTTGGAAGAAGAGGGTAGTATTCATGGGAAGTATATCATTTGGACTAAATGATGCAGGAAATTACAAACATCAAAACTAATAAGACATGGGATGACGATTGGGTTTGGAAGGGAAGAAAGAATGAAGGATACATTGTTAAATGAACCTATGAGATTATACAAGTTGTGCGAATCAAAGATGTATCTGTAGTGTTCTCCATGTTGTGGAAAATTAAAGTGTTACCCTCATCCTTATATTTTGTTTGGAGAATTATGTAAACACAAGACAACCTAGCTAGTAAAGAGTGTTGGGGGAGAGTGACATATGTGTTATGTGTGGAAGTACTTAAGAAATGGTAAATAATTTGTTTTTTAGTTGTAGGGTGGTAAATAAGGAATGCAATCTTTGTTGGCAGTGGCTAGGAGTATATATGGTATCATATAATCAATCCATGGACCATTTCCTTCACTTCACACGGGATTCAAACAAGAATTCATGAAGGAGGAGGTTCTAAAGGATAGGTGAAGCTGGAATGCAAAGAAATTTGAGAAAATATATAAGATAACGTCATATAGGCAGTGTACTTATTCATACGTGGAGGTTTTATGAAACATGTTAATGATAAATGTTGCTTTGTGGTTTGTTTTGTTATAATATATGAATATACAAAAAAAAGTTGCATAAAAAATAAAAGTGAATTAGTATGGTTGGTGGAGAACTTGACACAAGGTACTCATTCATTCATTCATATATATATATATATATATTATAAAATCCATGCATAAATTACATTTTTTCTTCTCGAGATGAATTTATCATAAATAACTTGTAGAAATTTTGATATTTTAAGTTATTAGGATAGATGAGATGAAGTTTCAAAAAAAACTTTTAGTTATAGACCTTATTATATTTTCATTTAACACGTTACAATACATAATGTTTTGGTAAAATGGAAGAGGTAAACAAAAGAAAAAGAAAATCAAAGCAATGGCATGTGAAATGTTCATTTATGTATTCTCTTAAAAAAAGAAGTCATAAAGTGCTGACATGATATGCTCTTTACTAGAAGAATAAAAATATATATGAAGTAAATAAAGTTTAAGTTGTTCTATAATGACTTTAATTTAATCCTAAAACCTATAGAAATGTATGAATGCGAACTATGATATATATAAACAAATAGTCACAATTCAAAATCTTTATTCAACTGTCATTCATTGTTCTTATTTGGTAGTTGTAGTAGAAATTAATTACTTTTAGATTCAAATTTATATACCCTTGGTATTAATGAGTGTACTGAATAGGAATGATCGGGACTTCGATCTAAGCATTTGGTTGTGGTCAATTCAACTTTGGGCCCAAAAACAGGTCATGGGCTCGGCCTAGTTTTAATGGTAAGCTTGATAAAAGAGCAAAAAATATTAAGTTTGGTTATAAGGCATGTGTTAGTTATGTATATATGTGAATATAAAGTTGTTAGTTAAGTATATATGTGCATATAAAGTTGCTAGTTAAGTATATATGTGCATATAAAGTTGTTAGTTAAGGATATATGTGAATATAAAAGCTATTAGTTAATGAATTTATATTAATGAATATATAAGTTGTTAATTAAATGTAAGTCAAAGTTGTTGGGAATTAAATAGTTAGCACCCGAGAGTGATGGTGCACATGTAAAACAAAATGTTTTTCTGTTATTAGCACCCGAAGATAAGAGAGGAGCATGTGAATAGGTGATTTTTCTGTTATGATTAACTGTTTTTTATTGAGATTATATTCTCGCTAGTGAAAGTTGTTGAAGGGATATCTATAAAAGGGGTTTGAGTTCCCCGGAAAAGATATGTTGTTTATGAGTACTAGAGATTGAAACTAATTATTATTTTGTATGCTCTCACTGACTTAGATTGTCGGAGTGTGATCAATAGGTAGAGCCTTCTCTGTCTCAACGAAGCGTTGTTCCAATGCGCCAAGAGGAGACAAACCAAAAGTGGAGCTTGTCCATCCAGTCAACCCGATGTCAACCAGAGAGAACAATGACTAATGACACTAACTCGTTCTGAAGATGTAGACTCATGACTCTTTTATATCCACTAATAAGTTGTAGACCCATGACACTTAGTTGACACCCAATTTGAAGAAGTTTTCTTTCAATTTTTTGTCCATTTGAATTTAATCAAGCTTATAAACATAGTGTTTGCCCAAAGCTACATATCAGTGAAGTGATGGAGTGGCTTAAGTCACCACAGGTCTTTTAGTTATCATGTTTGTGATTAGGTCCATGTTTAGCTAGGGAATTTATAACTAGAATAATATTGCAAAGTAATAGATCAACTTATGAAGAGTGTTTCAAACTGAATTACCTTAAAGAGTTATTTGTAAGTTGTTTCATAGTGGTAGGAGTTGCACTATTGCTCGAGATATCACAATATTGGAAAAAAATAAGATCACACGTGAAAATTTCGTTGGATTCCCTACATTTATGTTCTGTATTGAATTGTATATGTTGTAACAAAGTTTCCTATTTGTTGAGGAAAATCTAGTGAACCTAAAATTTTCTTAAGAATAAGATTCACGTGCATGAATTAGACATATTTTATATGTACTACATTCAACATATTGGATAAAACTTCATGAAACATTTAAATAGTATAACACTAAAAATGTTTTGTAAATAGGATAAACAACATACTTTTAACATTATATATATATACCTTTTTTTACTTTAATTTCCTTATTTTATATAAAACGTATGCAATGACTAAGCCTTAATTCAACTACTATAACATAATAAGAGACGTGAATCCAAAAGCAACACATTAGGTTGATGAGATTCCAAGGAGTAAAGGACACTTGTATGGGATGAATAACGATGTTAAGAAAACATGACGATAAACCTAGATAAATCCATTAATTTAGTTATGAAAATAACTAAAAATCTTTCATGGTCATTGTTACATTTATTAGGTTAACAAATTTTTTATTAAGAAAGGAAGAAAGGTGACCACAATGAAAAATGTTGTTCATGTCTATTCTAAAGTTGCAACAAAGACATTAGAAGATGCTCAATTAAAGAAAAATATTCGAAAAGTGCTTGAATTTAATCAAGCTCACATTAAATATTGGTGGAGGAGATAATCAAAACAAGAGGGGTTCAACTAGGTAAAAAAAAATCATTGCGAGACTGGACAAATTGTAGTGCATTTCAAAAACTTCACTTATCATGTTTGCATATGCAAACACATCCACCATGACTTTGACATGTTCATCAACCTATACAAGTTGGATGAAGTTATGAAAGTCTCTGATAATTTGTTTATGAAGTTGAGACATGAAGAATAATGGCCAAAACATGAGGGCCCACATGTGCCCCAATCTTCAAACTATAAGAAGTTTCATGGGTTGCTCAACATCCTCTAGAATCAAGGTTGAAATGAACATTAAGGAACAAAATTAGACCAAAACGTTATTCATATTGTTAAACACCCGACCATATATGAAATAGTTGTCCCAACCGTTCTAACTTTAGGCTCAAGTTCTAACAATTAACATTACATTAGATTCAACCGTGTATTTTTTTAACTTGTAATGAAAGTAATAAAGATTTTATTTTGGTACTTTACACTATTTTTTACTTACTTTTTTTTTCTTTATAGTGAACAACCAATTTAGAAAAAAAATGAAATCTTTCATTTTCAGAAATATTAGCATCAAGTAACTTGAGTGTTAAATCTTGGCAACAAAGAACAACTCACGATCTACAAATATTACATACATTTACCTAAATATTTTTGAACAAAAAATGGTACCATTAAATTCATTAGTAGAAAACTACAAACAACAATCAAGGTTCACATAAATTAACTCTAGTATTATACCAAATAAATTGCAACATATTCTCCATGTCACCATCCACATGTCATACACATAAGAGTCACCTAAATTCACATCTTAGATATGTGCATTGTGTTTAATTCACATATTGAACACATGACAACCACTTCAATCTACATTTTTGATAACTGACATTTACCTCGATCTCCATGCTCAAAATAGACAATGTCATTGACATTATCAATAATAATAATTTTTTAAAATAAATTTATCTAATTGTCCAGATCTTATTATCATTAATAATTAATTATATTTAATAAAGGTATGTAACAAAATATTCATATTAACTAGATTTATTAATTTATTTAAACTAAAATATAAATTTATATTTAAAATATTAGAATTTTTTTTAGTAACGTTCAATGTTTAATTTTAAAAAAAATCATTATATTAAATTTCATATTTTTCAATACATAAATTGGACTCACTTAAACAATTTAAAAAAAAACATATTTATAAATACGATATAAAATTCATTTTAATACATTTACCCTTATATTTATATTTCAAATTTTATCTTTATTTTAATCCTTATCATTTTAATGATAAAATATAAAATATTAATATTAAAAATAAAATTATACAAAAATACAACATATAACAATTCCTTTCAAATTTTAATTTTCAAAAAATTTCCTCCCAATCAAATAAGTTAATAAATTATATTCAACAAATTTTTATCTTAATTATATTTTAAAAATTAAATAAAATAGTAATTAAATTATAATTATTTTAGAAATATATTTTAACACTTATTCCAATCTTAATTTTAATTTATTTATTAAATTCAAAAACATTTATTAAACTTAAGAAAATTATATATGTTTCATTAATTAATTATTGAAAGAAATTTGGAAATATTTTTTTTTTCCAACTTTTGATTTAAAAAATATAGAAAACAGGCTAAAATTTGATTTCTCATAACCGAACTGTGAGCGCGACTCTATATATACATAAATATACATGGAGACTAAAATTCTATTTTTCATATACTGGATTTTGATTGGGCCATTGCACTCTGCATCCCATATAATTGATCTTTCACTCCATAAAAAATAAATTTCTAATTCTACTCTTCATATTCAATTTTTTATAAACTGAATTTTGATTGGACCATTGTATTTTGCATCCTCATATAATTGAATTTTGATTTTACCATTGCATTTTGCATCCTCATATAATTGATGTTGCAAGTCCATAAAAAATGAATTTTCAATTTTATTCATGTATTTTGGATTATGTCTGAAATTTATTTTCAGATAAAAAATGCATACAAAACTTCAAAATTCTAGAACCTACTCAGATTATCACACAATCCAAAAAAAGAAAAGAGTTGCTTTATAAATCTGAAGTGAGATGTTTTCAACATTTTACAAGGGATGCACCTTCAAATCATAGGGTGCAGAATGTAATGGCCTTCTGGCTGTAGGAAGTAAATTGTGTCTCTAAGTAATTGAATTTTCTTCCTCCACAATTTTTAAATTCTAAAATTACTCTTTGACAAAAAGGTGTACGACTTTTTTTTGTTTTTAAATTGTATTGTCCGTATATCTTTCAAACTTTAAAATTTGGAATATAAGTATTCTAAATTCTAAAAATTGAAAAGTATTTTCAAACTTAAAAGATACATTTTAAATTCTAGAATTTGAAATATAATTTTATTTTTTGAATTTTTATTTTTAAGAGTTTAAAATTTTAGAATCTGAAAGAAAAAAGAAGAGGGATCAATGAAAAAGATGAAGAAAAGCACAAAGTTGTCATTTCACGTCTTCTGTAAATATGCAAGATGAAAACATAGAGGAGCAGAAAGAAATTGCCTTACCTCAATCTAAGTTTAATCTCCCACTGCAAGTCTTGGGCCTTCATCAGTTTATAGTTTGTCTGATTCTCCCTGCACCATATCATTTATGATCTACACCCAACACATTTATGTGAAATGTCCATTTTATCCTTAATAATTTTAAATTTTTGTCTTTTGGATATTCATATCCGTAAGTCAAATTACAAAGTTCCGGATATACAAATTTAGAACTAATATGTCACTTCTGGATTTCACCATCCAGAAACTTATTTAGACAGTATAAATGACCTTCCGGATGTCAAGATCCATAAGCAAACATAAATGAGTTATGGATCTCAATCCTCAACATCATTTACAACACACCATTTTGGATATGAAAACCCAAAACTCATTACTCACTTCCGAATATGACCATCCAGAAGCTTAAATAAAATATAAAAATGACCTTCCGAATTTCGAAATCCAGAATGTATTCCAAATATTGAAATCCGTAAGTAAATGTGTGAAAATAGCATAATGGAGTTTTAAAATTTTCGTTGGGTGCAAGTCAAAATTAATTGGGTGCAGAAAGTAATTGTCTTATACTTTTTATTATTATTGGGCTTTCGTTGCCACCAATTGCATTTTGTACTTTCCATATTTTATTTACGCACCTCCCATCACGGTGTAATTGCAAAATTAACTTTTCAAAAAATTTAAATCTTTTAGAAAAAGTTTTAGGGAATGTGTAATACCAACAATTTGTTGGATCTCTCGGAAAAGAACAAAATAAGATTGCACTCAAAATAGCAAATCAAGCAAAGTATTTGTAGTGGAGGTAAAACCCTAAATCAAAGAAAACACACAAAACGACATTTAATGCAAAATCAAAATAATTTCAAAAAAAATTATTGACATATTTCGTCATATTAGACATAACGCTTTTCTGAAAAGGTAAAAACTTTATGTTTGGGGCTAGTGTACCAGCAGGATTGAGAGATGTGACTTAGAGGTCATACCGAGAATTACATATATATAAAAAAGATAAAATAAACATTGTAGTAAGGCCCAAGTTATTAAAGATCCAGATTAATGGGTGTGCATAAAGTAATAAAGAGGTGCAGAAAGAAAGGCCCAAATAAGGTATAAGTCCTACAAGAAAATTCTATAAATAGAGGATCAATCCAAGAGATAAGATAGAGTGAATTTTATCTGATAAATGTAAATTTGTTTCTTACTTTGGCATCTAAGCGTCTTGCAGGTACACACACCCATCCGTGAGAACAGAAACCGGAAATCCAATCTGGAGAGAAGCCGAAAGTCCAATAACTGAAAGATCAGTGGAAGAAGTTTTTTGTCAACTTGTTTGAGTGTTCTCGGTCCCTTTTGCAAGAATAAAATGTATTAAAAACAAACTTACGCATTACAAATCCTAAAGCTCACCTGAAAAATAAATTTTAGAGCAAGGATTTCAAATATTTGGAAAAATTGAAATGTATAATCTAGAATTAACGTTTCTGAAAACATATCAGAAGGATTATTCAGGAACACCCCCACAATACAATTTTTTGTTACATAATAATGTTTCTAAAATAATTTTAAAATATTTTGAAATATTTATTCTAGAAACATAAGAATATGAAACATTGCAGAATATCCTTTCCGAACAACTCTTTAAAAGCTTCTAGAAAGCTTCTTCTAGAATGACATTGTGAGTTATTCTAGTGTTTCGGGACAATGTATTTTGACTTCGTTGTTTGGCTCGAATATATGAAGGTTTGTTAGCATATCAGAGTTCTCCACTAATCTTCAATATATGTTGATAATATATTGTATGTCAAAAAATACCTCATAATCATATTAAATTCATTGGTATTTGACTAAAGAAAAATGTTTAAACAATATCGTGTATTTTTTATTCTCATCATGAACACATTTCAACTTCCAATAGAAAAAAAAAAAAGAAAATGAAAATATTTATAATAAAAAAATTGTTTTTTTTTTCATTCTCTTATAATCTACTCACTCATGATTCACTACTCATTTAAATGAGAGATAATCTTTAAAAAATTATTATTCTTTATTAAATATTATAAAAAATATAGTTTTTATATTCATTCAACGCTGGCCAAGTGTTTATATGTTTTATATAATTTACTATTTTATATGTTATGTTTATCTATCCACAATTACATCTTTTATCATATATTATATATTGATATACTTTTTAAGTATATTTGTATAGAAAATATAATAATTCTAATATCTTGAATTGTGACATATTTCATTGAATTTCATATATCCAAAATATTCTTCTGCTTTACTTAGTAATTCTTGAATGAAGGTTGATACGAAAATCTTGAACTACCTAAACTCTTAACAAGAATATAACCTTTTGAGACTTTAATGTGTGTGCTGATAAGTTGACTAATTTAGGATTTATTAATAGAGAATCATTTCATTGGTATAATAGACTTCAATCTAGTTTGTTCTTAGAATTCTTTATGAATAGGTATAGTCTACCTATATATCGTTTTTGTTAAAATGAGTTTTGGCCTAATTCTCTCATATTTTTGTATTTTCTTTCTTTTTTTTCTTTTTTTAATAATACTTTTTTCATGTAATGGTAGATGAATGTTGTTACTTGAGGTGTCAGCCTAACTGAGATGTCAAGTTGTATAGTGATGCATTTTTATAAAAAATAAATTAAAATTCTTACAATTATTATATTTGTCTAATAACTAACAATTGGGAATGAGTTTTCGTAAGTTTTTAAAAAGCTCTCTAAAAGGGGAATTACCAAAGTTTTTAAAAAGAGCATTTTGAAATAAATATTTTAAAATATAATCTAAATTATTCTGAAAATGTCATTCCATGTTGTTTTAAAATTTATTTCTAAGAACACTCTCATAATATATAATTCAAGAGATTTTTATTACATTTAAAAAATATTTTCTTGAAAACTATAAAGATTTTAAAACATTCATTTTATTATTACACTATATCAAGAAAGTGCATGAAAGAAGATCACTTACATAAAATCAATTACCCTATCATTATTACTATTTATTGGTCACATATTACACCAACTAGAACGTGCGTGGTGGACCTCATTCGTAATATAATCATTAAGTATATCCAATGTAGCATTTAGCTTTTTAGTACACATTTTCTGTACACTAGTGTAAAAAGTTTTTTTTACACTACATTAAAGAAAGACGCTTTTATAGCTAGACGTTGTCCTTCAAAATGCGGTGAGATTGAATTACTCTATAAAGGCGGCTATGAGGTAAAGTTGTATTCTTACAACAAAGTCGTCCTTATAAAGTTTTTTTTACCCTAACTCATAGCACGACAGTTACTCTTTTTCATATTTCCTTTGTCTTGTCGCTTCGTTCTCCTCTTCTTCTCTATGTTTCTTCTTCGTTTTCCTCGAGCCATTGTCTTCTTCATGCCATTGGATAAGTTTCTTTCGAGCTCTCTACTTCTTTTTCATCATTGCTTTTTTTTTGTTTATCTTATTTGTTTCTTTTTTGTCATTGTTGTGAAGGTCACCATTCCTACTATTTCGTTGTCTTTAACACTGTTCTTTGGATTTTCCTTATGCCCCAATTTGCTCCGTCGCTGTTGTCGCCTGTCGTTGCTGCTGCCATTGCCACAGCTCTTCACCACTACTGTTGTCTTCACGCACAAGGTTGGTGGTGTTTTAAATTTTTAGGGTTTAGGATTTAGATATAGATAGGAATATAGACAAAGATATATGTTATTAGTGTTTGTAATACACTTTTATCAATATATATAATTTGATTATCTGAATTTATGTATTTGTCTGACTGAGTTATAATTGAAACAGTTTAATTTAGATGAGAATTAACATTAAACAGAATGTACTAAAAAAAATTACCATCTACAAAGACGATTATTTACCATAGCCGTCTTCTTAAATGCTCCGCAATGGTTTATAAGGGCAGCTAAGACAAATAGTCGCCCTCTTTGTTTGAATCTAAGAAGAAGACTAAATAGCCTCCTTCTTTGCTTTGGGACATAAGACTATACGTTGATTAAAGGCGGCTAGAAAACCTCCATTTTACCGTTAAAATAGTTATCGTTTTTAACCTTTTTAAACCAGTAATATCCTTTAATATCACGTATGATATAAGAATTTTATATATGTTTTCTGCAATAGAAAAATTTAACTTGGATTATTAACTTCTTGATTCTCCATTTTTATACTTAGTGTTTGAGTGCAAACTTGTTATTATGAAATACTAGTTATACATTTTACATTCACAACTATTTCTTTAATAAAAATAAAAACAAAAACAAATTTTTAATTTTTTATCAATAATAAAAAATTATATATAAAAACGTTTTAAATACTAGAACCCTTATACAAACAAGTTATATACAATAGGAGATAATAAGTTACACATAATTTATACTCTTCTCTTTCTAGAATATATCTCTCTATAACATAACGTGTTCTAGCTTGATAATTCATCATTTCTAGTAACAAAACAACTCACACTTACCCAACAAGACATTTAAACACATGTTGACAATATTGAATGTCTTTAATCTTTTCCTTCTTTGATTTGAGTTCATATTCCAGAGATATGTATAGTAGTTGTTGAGGTTGATTATCCTTTTCAAGTCTCCGTCATAGAATAATTCATGCATCATGCAACAATCTCCTCTTTGGTAATTGTCTCATTATGAACCAAACTCTTTGATGAGGGATCGACCCATTTGACCTACGCCATGGGATACTTATGTAGTCTACAAAGATCTTCTCTCGAATAATTGCCCCACAAAGAATTGAACTTATGACTTTGACTCTAATACTAATTGTTGGATCAAGCGCTTATTATTAGGCCAAAAGTTAGAGTTGCAAGTTAGGATGCAACTTTTTCTACTTAAGAGCATAACAAATCAATTATCATGATCTAACTCCATCTTACAAGACCCCTTAGAATGTAGAAGGCTCATTGGAAGATTGATTTACCTTAACAATGCTAGACCTATTATATCAAATGTCATCCAGAAACTCAGCCAATATGTTTCTTGCTCTAATGATATTCACAAACAAGTTATTTATCGCATTCTTCGCTACTTAAAATCCACTTTAGGAAAGAGTATACAAGCCTTCAATGAATCTGATTGGATTGGTTACAAAAACTTTATGCAATCTACCACTGGATATTTGATCTGCATAGGTAGTTCTTGTTGAACCAAGTGGTGTTCAAGCTTTGAAGAATCCAAACCCTTTGAAGGATGTTGAAGCCTTGGTTGAGCTTGCTGTTGCTGTGCTGTTTTAGTTAGGATCTGGGGTAGATTGTGTATGTAATCCACCTCTTGATTGAATCCAAAGCATAGGCATTCTCAATCTTTTTGAAAGAAAAATGTTTTTCAAACTAAGTTAAAAACAACCGATTGTTTTGTCGAAACAACCGATTGTTTATACTTAGATGTTTTTAGAAAAGATTGAAAACTGTTAGAACCAAAACAACTGATTGATTCGAGGAAACAATCGATTGTTTGTTTTGGGACCATAACAGAAAACTTGTTTTATCTTTGACTGAGCTTTGAATGTTTTAATTGCTTACGCTCCAGTCATTAAATGCTTTGACCAACCTTTAAATGTAATTTAAGAGTTTGTTAAGATTTGATAACAAACAACATCTTTGAATATATTCAGAAAAACAGATTTGAGTAACAAGATTTTGAATTGAGTTCTTGAGTTTTTCAAAGAGCTGAGATTGCTTAGAGTTTGTGATTGATCAAAGTGTGTGGAATAGGATTCTGCTTGTATTGATTTCAGATTATCTTCTGTAACAAGTGTAATCCTTGTACTCTGTTGAACAAGTTTTGTTTGTGTATTTGCTGAGATTGGTAGTGTGTTCTTGAGGGGATCAAGATCAACAATCTTAGTGTTGGTGTGTTGGCTAAGAAGAGTGTGTGTCTTGAGGTGATCAAGGTCACTTTCTTGGTTGTGGTGTAAGTGATTAAGGTGTGATTTCTTAGTGGATTTCCTCAGAGGTTTCTGAGAAGACTGGATGTAGCTCTGGGTTTGGAGTGAACTAGTATAAACATCTATGTACATTTTCTCTATCCCTAACTATTTAATTTCAGTTTTGTTATTTGTTAACTGGTATAAACAACCGATTGTTTCGGTAAAACAACCGATTGTTTCGGTAAAACAACCGATTGTTTCGGTAAAACAACCGATTGTTTTTACTAGTGTTGTGCTTTTTGCTTTATGTTTTGAAAAACTGATTTCTTAATCAAGGTTTTCTCGAAGTAATTTCATTCAAGGCTGAAAAGTTTGCGAAAACTCTCTTTAAACAATTCACCCCCCCTAGTTTAAACAATTCACCCCCCCTCTAGTTTAAAGCCATATATTCTAACAATTGGCATCAAGAGCTTTGTTCTTGAAAGTAATTCAAGTTGATCCAAAAATGTTTTTTCTATGGCTGGAAAACTATCATTTGAGGAAGGTGCTTCAATCTACAAATCACCTTTATTCTGTGGATTGAATTACAAATATTGGGAAGCAAGAATGAAAATCTTTATGGAATCTATTGATCAAGGAATTTGGGAGTCAATTGAGAATGGTCCTTACATTCCAAAGTTTAAAAAGAATGGTTCCTTAATTGCAAAACCTTGGTCTCAATGGATCGATGATGAATGTAAGATGGCCAAACTTGATTGTACTGCTCAAAACATAATAGCATATGCACTAGATACTAATGAGTTTTTCAGGATATCAAAATGCAAAACTGCTAAAGATATGTGGGACACACTCAAGGCTGCTCATGGAAACAATGAACCAAAGGAGGCAATGTCAAAGAATCAAGCAAGAAGAAAAAGAAGGCAAAATAAGAAAAGTTTCAACCTTTGCTTCATGGCCAGAAAGGAGGATGATTCAAGTAGTGTAAGTTCATCAAACTCCTCAAACTCTGAAAATTATGGTCAATTGCTTCAAGCCTTTCAAGAAACACATGAAGAAGCCAACCGATTGGCTCTCTTGAACAATCGGTTAAAGGAAAAGAACAACTGGCTTGAAAACAGAGTAAAGACATTGGAAGAGGAATTAGAAAATATAAAAACAGATTTTGAAAATCTTGAAATCATCTACAAAAACTCCTCTTGCAAGTGTGATGCTCTAGTTTGTGAAAATTGCGAAAATCTTGAAAATAAGGTCCACTATCTTGTTAAAACTGTGGATAAACTTTCTAAAGGCTAATCCAACTTTGAGAATGTCTTGGCATCTTAAAACTGTGTTTTTGGAAAAGCTGGATTAGGTTTTAACCTACAAAACAAACAAGATAAATTTTCAAAATCATTTTCGAAAATGCCAGAAAAACAATTGATTGGACCATCAAAACAACCGATTGTTACATGCTTCTATTGCATGAAAAGAGGCCATTCTATGAGGTTCTGTAAAATCAGAAAATATGTTGTTCCTAAAGGTCCTATGAAGTGGATTCCTAAGGGTAATAAAGCTTTAATTAATGAGTGTAAATCAAATGGACCCACATTCATAAGGGGACCAAATCTTTGTACTTGAAAATCTTTTTTGTAGGGAACCTTGGAGGAGAGCAAGCAACTGTGGTACTTGGATAGTGGATTCTCCAAGCACATGACAGGGGACAAATCAAAATTCCTGAGTATCTCCTTTAAGCAAGAGGGTCATGTCACCTATGGAGACAACAACAAAGGAAGGATTGGGAGAGGATCCATAGGAGACAAAGACATCTTGGTGATCCATGATGTGCTTTATGTAGAAGGCCTAAAGCATAATCTGCTGAGCATTAGCCAACTATGTGACAAGGGATATCAAGTGATGTTCAAATCAAACACATGTGAAATCTGTCTACCCAACACCAAAGAGGTAATGTTGGTAGGTAAGAGAGTTAATAATGTGTATCTTCTAGATATCTCTTCACCATGTTCAATTGGATGTCTTCTATCCAAGCAAGATGAATCTTGGCTTTGGTATAGAAGAATTGCTCATATTCACATGAATCACTTGAACAAGCTAATTTCAGAGGATCTTGTGATTGGGTTGCCAAAACTCAAGTTTGAGAGGGATCACATTTGTGAAGCATGCCAAAAAGGGAAACAAGTGAAAAGTTCTTTCAAAATTAAAAAAGTTGTTTCATCTTTGAAACCTCTTGAACTTCTTCACATGGATCTCTTTGGACCCTCAAGAACTATGAGTCTTGGTGGAAATTATTATGCTCTTGTTATTGTTGATGACTATTCTAGGTACACTTGGACTCTTTTCTTGGAATCAAAGAGTGATGCCTTTTCTGCATTCAAAAAGCTAGCAAGAAGGTTGCAAAATACAAAGAACAACAACGTAGGTTTTATTAGAAGTGATCATGGAGAAGAATTTCAGAATGAGAAGTTCAGCAAATTCTGTGAGAAGATGGGAATTCTGCACAACTTCTCTGCTCCAATAACACCACAACAGAATGGAGTAGTAGAGAGGAAGAACAGGTCTCTTGAAGAGCTAGCAAGGACAATGCTTAGTGAATCATCACTTCCTAAGTACTTTTGGACAGATGCAGTGAGCACCTCATGTTATGTGATGAATAGGGTGCTTATAAGGCCCATTTTGAAGAAAACTCCATTTGAACTCTTCAATGGAAGGAAGCCTAACATCAGTCATCTCAAAGTCTTTGGCTGCAGTTGTTTTGTTCTCAACAATGGAAAGGAAAACTTGGGAAAGTTTGATGAGAAAGCGGATATTGGCATCTTCATAGGGTATTCACTCACAAGTCATGCATATAGAGTCTACAACAAGAGGTTGATGATTGTAGAAGAATCAGTTCACGTTGTCTTTGATGAGGTATATCGCAGAATCAATCAAATCCCAAAGACCAGTGCTGAAGAAGATGAACAGAGCATCAGTTTGGAGAAGCTGGAAATCTGTGCAAAAAAGCAACCGGTTGATTCGCAGAAACAACCGATTGAAATTCTGCAACAGAGTGAGCTGCCCAAGGAGTGGAGGATTCCTAGAGATCTGTCAGTGGATAACATCATAGGGCAGATAAAGAAAAGTGTCTCCAAACGTAGCTCCATCTCAAACTTCTGCAGGCACATAACTTTTTTCTCTCAAATTGAACCAAAGTAAATTGAGGAAGCTCTCAAGGATGAAAAGTGGGTTGAAGCTATGCATGAAGAGTTGAATCAATTTTCAAGGAATGAGGTATGGTTTCTTGTTCCTAAAACTAATGAAATGAATATTATTGGTTCGAAATGGGTTTTCAGGAACAAGCTAGATGAAGATGGTGTGATCACAAGGAATAAAGCAAGGCTAGTTGCAAAGGGCTACAATCAAGAGGAGGGTATAGACTATGGTGAAACTTTTGCTCCTGTTGATAAATTGGAGGTTGTGAGGCTGCTGCTGGCTTTTGCGTGTATGAGTGGTTTCAAGGTCTTCCAAATGGATGTCAAGAGTGCCTTCTTGAATGGCTACATCAATGAGGAAGTCTCTGTAGATCAACCACCGGGCTTTGAAGATCATAAGTATCCCAACCATGTCTTCAAGTTGAAGAAAACTTTGTATGGACTAAAGCAAGCTGCAAGACAGTGGTATGAGAGGCTTAGCAATTTCCTGCTATCTCATGGTTATGAAAGGGGAATGGTAGACAAGACTCTCTTCATCAAAAAGTCAAATGCAGAAATAATTCTTGTGCAAATCTATGTTGATGACATCATCTTTGGTGCTACACAAGATAGTTTGTGTGAAGAGTTTGTGGCTGCAATGAAAGGTGAGTTTGAAATGTCTACGATGGGAGAACTGTCTTTCTTTCTTGGATTGCAGGTTAAGCAAACAAAGGATGGAATCTTTCTATGTCAATCAAAGTATTGCAAAGAGATTCTCTAGAAATTTGAAATGGAGAGTTACAAAGAAGCAAGCACTCCAATGTCATCAAGCTGTTACATGGATGCTGATGCTGCTGGAAAGAGTGTAGATCAAACAAAATACAGAGGATTGATTGACTCTTTGCTTTATCTAAAAGCTAGTAGGCCGGACATCATGTTTGTGGTGTGTCTATGTGCAAGATATCAAGCAAATCCTAAAGAGTCACACTTCAAAGCTGCAAAAAAAGATTCTGAAATATCTCAAAGGAACATCATCTGTTGGATTATGGTATCCTTCTCACTTTCCAATTCATTTAATTGGTTATTCAGATTATGACTTTGCAGGTTGCAAGCTAGATAGAAAGAGCACAAGTGGCACTTGCCACCTTCTTGGCTCAAGCCTAATCTCATGGCATAGCAAAAAGCAAACATGTGTTGGTTGAGCTTGTTGTTGCTGTTTGAAGGATGTTGAAGCCTTGGTTGAGCTTGTTGTTGCTGTGCTGTTTTAGTTAGGATCTGGGGTAGATTGTGCATGTAATCCACCTCTTGATTGAATCCAAAGCATAGGCATTCTCAATCTTTTTGAAAGAAAAATGTTTTTCAAACTAAGTTAAAAACAACCGATTGTTTATACTTAGATGTTTTTAGAAAAGATTGAAAACTGTTAGAACCAAAACAACCGATTGATTCGAGGAAACAACCGATTGTTTGTTTTGGGACCATAACGGAAAAACTGTTTTATCTTTGATTGAGCTTTAAATGTTTTAATTGCTTACGCTCCAGTCATTAAATGTTTTGACCAATCTTTAAATGCAATTTAAGATTTTTTTAAGATTTGATAACAAACAACATCTTTGAATATATTCAGAAAAACAGATTTGAGTAACAAGATTTTGAATTGAGTTTTTGAGTTTTTCAAAGAGCTGAGATTGCTTAGAGTTTGTGATTGATCAAAGTGTGTGGAATAGGATTCTGCTTGTATTGATTTCAGATTATCTTCTGTAACAAGTGTAATCCTTGTACTCTGTTGAACAAGTTTTGTTTGTGTGTTTGCTGAGATTGGTTGTGTGTTCTTGAGGGGATCAAGATCAGCAATCTTAGTGTTGGTGTGTTGGCCAAGAAGAGTGTGTGTCTTGAGGTGATCAAGGTCACTTTCTTGGTTGTGGTGTAAGTGATCAAGGTGTGATTTCTTAGTGGATTTCTTCAGAGGTTTCTGAGAAGACTGGATGTAGCTCTGGGTTTGGAGTGAACTAGTATAAACATCTATGTGCATTTTCTCTATCCCTAACTATTTAATTTCAGTTTTGTTATTTGTTAACTGGTATAAACAACCGATTGTTTCAGTAAAACAACCGATTGTTTTTACTAGTGTTGTGCTTTTTGCTTTATGTTTTGAAAAACTGATTTCTTAATCAAGGTTTTCTCGAAGTAATTTCATTCAAGGCTGAAAAGTTTGCGAAAACTCTCTTTAAATAATTCACCTCCCCTAGTTTAAAGCCATATATTCTAACAGTTCTCTTGTCCCGTGGAAATAAAAAAAAAAATCTACCATATCTGAAAGCTCTTTTGAAGTTGAATATTGTGTTTTTGCCTCCATAATGCGAAATTCAATGGCCCTCTACTAGATCTTCAAATACATTATGAACATACACCAAGTCTTTTTTATACAATTAATTCACTCTCAACATTACTTCAAATTCAGTCTTTCATGAAAGAACAAAGCATCAACATCTGTTCCAATCTAAAAATGATAAATCTTCACTCCCATCTTAAGGGGAAATCTTAGATGGTATACTTGTTTACGTTACTTGTTTGTTCGTTATCTTTTATGCTTCATGCTTTAACAATCTAATAGTTTGTGACATGCTCGATTTAATGGTTTGATATCACATTCTAATAGTATATGTTTTGTCTAAACAATTTGATGGTCTGGTATCATTGTCTAATAGTATATGTTTTGTCTAAATGGTTCAGTGAGTGTATGTGCCTTATTTAGACATTATCTTTTCTTTTTTGTTTTCTCTTCTTCTATATAATAAGCTCTTCCATTAGTTTTTTTATAAAATAAAAAATATCAATACTAAAACTTTTGTTTGTACTTATCTTTTTGGTTCTCTTCTTTCTCTCTTTTCTTCTTGTTTCTTTGTGAATATGGACACAAATAAATTGTCTGAATCATCATCCTTTAGTAAAGTTCTACAAGTATAGCTTCTTGTTTAATTAACCAAAATATTAAAGTGTTTTTTATTATTTTCAAATCTAATATGCAATAGAGGGACTTTGCACTGAATGTTTGTTTTCATAGTTACAAGTATCTTTTGGTTTTCCATAGCACAATATAGGAACGATGCATTTGAGTTGCTTAGGTAACGTTATCAGATTATGTGAGAGTATAAAAAGAAATGTATAATTAATATTTCTTTCTTTTATTTCCTCTGTACTTATATTTTCTCTTCCATTTGTATAATTCTTGATAAAAAAATAATTTTTATTTGTTTTAAAAAAATTGAAAGCATGCATGGTGGGAGTATAATGTAAAGATGTAAGAATAAGTTAGATTTTAAGGTATAGACGTTTAAATTGATGGCAATCATACAATGTGCAAATCCACGTCAATGGATTCTGTTGGAGGAATCAGAGTAGTTGGTGTTGAGTTCACGTGAAAAGTTTAGGGTTAGTATGATGGTGAATCTGCATATGTCATCTATCTCTTCAACATCATGCTTTTCATTGGCCCTTTCTTATCATTATTGCTTGCACTTGCATACACTTCACCTCATTATTCCTAATAAATACTTTTTTTTTCTTCTATTAAAAATCATAACAAGAAAGATTTTTCTGCATTTTAATATTTTTAATTTTTTAATTAATATATTTAAGACCCAATGTTTGTCTTTAGTGAAATAATGGGTTGTAGATTTTTTTTAAACTTGCAATAGTTTAATAACTTTGAAGCAGCTATAAAAACTTATAGGCTAAGTAGCACTATTTACTATAATAAAACAACCATAAAGCCCTCAATAATCAATAAATTTATACTAAAAAAGACACATAATTTTTATATTATGTTTCTTCTATATTTAAAATATTCGTGGATGGTTTTATATCATATTTCTTACACTAAGCAGATACTTATCATGTGTCTACCTTCATTTTATTAAAATTAGGACAAAATTTATATAAATATCTTTAATATTTTTATTATTACTTTTATTAGCAATGAGTAAATTAAATTAAAATGAGATATTTTAAGTAAGGATGACAATATGGGACGGGTCATGCGGGTTGACTCGTAATCACTCAAAAAGTGTGGGACGAGCTCACTAATCTAGCTTGTTTTGCCCTGTCTCGCATAACCTGTAGTCTGTGTAGGCCAATAACGACGCGTGATGGGTTGGCCCGTTGACCCGCATAAATAAAAAAATAATTATTTAATTTTTGTAAAAATAATCATATCTCATTCACCTATTATTGTAGTGTGACCTTTATTTATTTTAAAAAAAATATTGTTGTCCCGTACCCGGGCGTTGACAAAGTCAAGGTCAAAGTCAACATAAAGGTCAAAGTCAACGTAAAGCGTCGCCAAGGTAAGGCGTCGCCCAGGTAAGGCGTCGCCTAGCAAGGCATCGCCGAGATAGGGCGCCGCCCAACTAGGTGTCGCCAAGATGGAATGGCACAAGGGCAAGGTGACCACAGCGCTGCTCCCCGATACCCATGGGTAGGAAAGACCATGGAGGGCGCGACGCCGTGGGAAGGCCCCAAACCCTGGATAACCAGGGAACAATAATAAAGAGGAGAGAAAGGTGGCTTCAAGGCCATAGTAACAACACCAGTGTAGGGCAGCCTGACTCGTGAAGTACCCCTGCCGCTCCAGAGACGCCTTTGGGACAAATACGACTCAAGAGGAAGGTCACGCCCAGGGTAGCCGGGTGCAGGGTACAAGAGGAAGGCAGATACGCTCTCAAAGTGAGTGACTAGATGGTTGGGGGCATGAGTTGGCACCCAAAAAGTCACCCCTAGCACAGTAGCACTCCCAGGCAGGAGGACTCACACGTAGAGACGTCCCCAAATGGGTAGAAACGCCCCCAGATGGGGTCATGGCGTCGTGAGGCCCTCCACGTGTACGACAGCCAGGTCAGAATGGAAACACCCTTTAGTCAGGTGCCAGGTAATTAAAGTCATTCAATACAGTTTCCGTTTCGAGCGTTCAGGTACTATAATGGCTCCCAAGCGTTTCAACGTCTTAAATGCGCTACGTTTTCTAATTAGACGCTTTAATTGAGCGCGTTACGTTTTTTATTAAAAGCGCTTTAAGGCGCTTTAAATGCTTGGGTAGTTTAAATAGCGCGGAGAATGTTGGGAAAGGGGGTGGGAACTTTTGGCAAATTTCCTAGAAACTCTCGAGTTGCTTGCTCGACCCTTGAGGTTATGCGCAAGGGACTAGGGAAAGATTTTTGCTAGAAGAGAAAATATACACTAGACACAGTTTCCTTTTTTACCACCTTCAGAGTGCCACACGCGGTGCTCAGATACGGAGGTGCACAGTTTGGTGTTTCTTGCTGGCTGACTTGAGCGTCGGAGTGCAAACGGCCACTAGGGCGCCCCTTTTGTCCTCTTTTTGCAGGAATCCACAGGTAACCAGTGGGAAGGAGTCCCTAGCTGACGGTTGAGGTCGCGCACGAAGACGTCCCAGTCAACCGGACGGAACAAAAAGGAATATTTTATTTTAATCATCTAAAGGAGTTAGTATTAAGAGTGACAATTGATTTAGTTTTAAGTAAATTTTTATATTTAAAATTTGTTAATAAAAAATTAATATAAAGAAGAGATTTCAATAAGATAGTTAAAAAATTAATCATCTTCATTAAAATATTTTGTAGCAAAACTTTGATAAGATACTCTTATGCATTTATATATATATATATATATGTGTGTGTGTGTGTGTGAAAAAATAGATACAAAGCAAAACCTTAATTATTTTTAATCAAGTCTTCTAACCATCCTCATACTTGAATTTATATTTTTTTTATCTTAATTGAATAATTGAAACACGATAAAATTTTAATTTTAAAAAAATATTTTTCTTATGTGGATTGGTCTACGGATCCACGGATTACCTCTTATGCGGAGCATTCCAGTAAAATGAATCTGCACTCCTTGCATAGGACGGACAAAATATGGGACGTACCATACCTAACTTTAAGTATGTTCTAACTCTTAATTTCTTTAAAAGAATAATTTGATTTATTTTTTTATAACTTATTAATTATAGGATCTACTGTTTTTCGTGCCCAAAATATATGCACCACTGTTTGACAGTAAACATTTGCACGATTTATGTTAAAATTATAGCTTTGAATTTTATAATATGTGTTTGTATAATATTTTTTTAAGGACTTATTTATTTTTATAAAATAATTGAAATGATTCATGACACTTTGTATAGGAAATTTGAAGATTTCGAAAGTAATTACTTAAAATTAGAACATTTAAAAAAATTAAAAAAAATTATGAAATCTATTTCTTTTCTCCTCGTATTTTCTCTTTAGTTAACCTTTGATTATAATAGTTTTTTGAGTCAATCTCACTTAGAGTATTGTCGATTAGGTAGAGTTTGAGAGATTATTAACTCGATATCATTTTTTAACTAGTATAGACTAATTTTAATTTTAAGATAAAATGAATTATAGTTATTTTATGGTTATCATCATCGAGGCCTTTTGTTGTGAATATAGGTCAATATTATTTTTTAGTTGATGCAAGAAAGTCTTTTCTTTATCAAAATCAGTTGTGTTTTTTACTAACATCAAATATAATTTCTCTATTGATATATCTACTGATATAATTTTTTTTGTTGATTTCAGTTTAGATTTTTTTTTCTCTGAACACGTTGATTTGAACTTATATCAAGTTATTTTTCAACTAATGTTAATTGAGGTTTTCTCTACCAACACTGACATAGTTATTTTTTCATTTGATAAAAGACTTTTAGTTAGTCCCTAATTGACATTTATTAAGGGAAAGTGATAATTATTGTGTACAAGTAATAATGTTAATTTAACTATTGAAATCAATATTTTTTTTTTATAATAATATTGTACTATAAAATTAAATAGTAGAGTTGCAATATTGATTGATTAATTGGGTTGATAAATATAAGATATGTATTTTCTTGAAAGATAAAATTTAAATATAATTTTTTTGTTTGTAAATAGACTAGAATTCACTATTTAATTTTTCTTTTCATTGATTTTAAATTTAGTCAAATTTCTTTAAATTTACATCTATCAATCAAAATTGGGTTACTTAAAGGAAAACAATTTGGTGATAGTTGGAATTAAATTGCCTAAATGGGTGATGTAATTATAGTCAAAGACCAAACTTATTAATATTTATCAAGCATTAAATGGTATTTTTAGGATTGAAAAATGGTCACTAATTTTATGGATCAAAATTTCTTTTTCATAATTTCACTAAAATGATTAATAATTGCACTAATTTAATGAGTTCTTTTTTATTTGGATAACGCACTAAAGAAAAACGTTATTCACTTGCACTCTTCACTAATCCTAAAAATATTAAAATCAAACATGAATGAATGAGACAACTACGAGCGTCCAAAAAGAATTGATATGAACTAAATTGCTAGTAATAACTATAAAAACAGTTTTCTCAAACTGAGTTAAACTGTAAAATACATTGAACAAAATTAAATTTAACCGTTTTGTCTCTCTTTAACTATTTTGAACTGAATTCCACGTTGCATATAAATCAACAAGGATAATTCACGTAAAGAATGGAAGAGTTCGTGAAATATAACCACATAAAAATTAATTAAAATATATTTATTTTATATACATAAAAAATACATTTAAATTTTTTTTACAAATTGGAAGTTTCAACTTTTTTATAACAACTATAGAAATTTCAATTATAATAGTTAGTATTAATGGAGAAATTGTTTGAAACTAAATTCAAGATATCGGGGTTAGACTTGATGCTATCGAGTTTAAATCTTTCTCCACGAAAGAAAATCTGAAACTTTTAGTTCTCTTCTTTGAGGAAAAAGTTAGGGAAGTGGTGTGGCAATGTGAAGGTTCAAAGAGTCCTGATTCGGATGGTTTTAATTTCAACTTCATTAAGAAGAGTTGGGATTTTATAAAAGAAGACTTTGTAGTAGCATTGGCTGTTTTTCATGAAACATGTACTATACCGAAGGGTTGTAATGCATCATTCATAGCATTAGTATCGAAAGTAAGGGACCCCTCTTAGCTTGAATAGTATAGACCTATATCTTTAGTGGGTGCCATACAAAGTTATATCAAAGGTGTTGGCTGACAGCTTAAAGAAAATACTACCCTCAATTATTGATGAAAGCCAATAAACTTTCCTAAATGACAGAGGGATGCTAGATAGTGTGCTTATGACTAATGAAGTAGTTGAGGACCTCAGGAGGTGTGGGAGGAGCGATCTGTACTTGAAGGTGGATTTTGAAAAAACATACGACTCGATTAGGTGGGACTTCCTATACGAGATGCTAAATAGGATGAGTTTCCATAGCAAATGGATAAAATGGATTCAAGGATGTTTGGAATTTGCTACAATCTCTGTGTTAATCAATGGGAGTCCTACGGAGGAATTTAAGCCAGCAAGAGGGTTGAGGCAAGGTGATCCTTTAGCTCCATTCCTCTTTATTGTGGTAGCTGAAGGTCTTGTCGGGTTAGTAAGGCAAGCTATAAAGGCCAAACTGTTGTCTGGTGTTTAGATTGGACGAAAAGAGGTATAGGTGAGTATACTGCAATTCGCGAATGATACACTTTTGTTATGTGAGGATAGTCCTTCAATAATGTGGTGATTATGAAGACTATCCTAAAGGGTTTTGAACTAGCCTTAGGCTTGAAGACCAACTTTAATAAATCAGAACTAACAGGCATCAATGTTCAAAGTAATGCTCTTCTATGCTATACAAAGACTTTGAATTGCACTCAGATGTGAATGCCTTGCAAATACTTGGGCCTAGAAGTGGAGGAAACCCAATGAAGAAACAGTTCTAGGGAGCTTGTTCAAAACAATTTAAAAGCGAGACTCAGTGTGTGGAAAGAGAGATTCTTATCGATGGCAGAGAGATATGCATAATCAAATCTGTGATCACTGTTATACCTCTTTTCTACCTATCCCTATTTAGAGCGTCAGATTTGGTTTGTAAAAGCAATATTAGTATCCAAAGGAGGTTTTTGTGGGTATGGGATAAGAAGAAAAGGCCGATTCCATGGGTAAGTTGGGAATACTTGTGTAAACTGAAAGAGGAGGGAGGCTTGGGGTTTAGAGACATACAAAAGTTCAACTATGCTCTCTTGCCTAAATGGAGATGGCGATATATATATATATATATATATATATATGAAGAGAAAGGAAAGTGGAAGGATTTGTTGGACTCAAAGTATGGGATGAAATTAGAAAGTTCCCAGATACCAATGAAATCTCAATCTTGGTGATGGAGAGACTTATCAAAGGTATGTAGGAAGGGAGGAGGAGATTGGTGGTTTCAATAAAAGTTAAGTTGGAAATTAGGAGGAGGAGACAAGGCTAGATTTTGGAAGGATGTGTGGGTCGACAATATAAATCTCAAAACTATGTTCCCCCATGTTGTTCTCTTTGTTGTTAACTCAGGGCCAAAAGGTGAAAGAGGTAGGTGAGTTCGTAGATTTGGCTTGGCGGTGGAGGTTAAGGTGGAGGCGTGTCAGATATGAGTGGGAATCCGTGATAGAAGCAGACCTTGTTATGTGCATATCAAGGGCCAATATGAATAGAAAAGAGAAGGATATCCAGGTGTGGGGGTCTGATGAATCAAGGATATTCTCTGTGAACTCAACATATGAATGCCTAGTTAAGCATGTCAGAGGTACCCACCAAGATGCATTTAAGTACCTATGGAAGGCTAAAGCGTTCCCCAATGTAACAACTACAACATGAAGGGCACTTCTAGGTAGAATCCCAACCAGAGAGGGTTTGAGCAGGAGTAGAGTGACAGTGAACTCAATTGTATGTGCTTTGTGTCAAACAAAGGAGGAATCATGTCAACATTTATTTTTAGAATGCAAATATGCTCAACAAGTCTGGTCATTGTGCTTCAAATAGATTGGTGTCTCGTTTGTCCATCACAATAATTTAAAGACCCACTTTGAGAATTCCCATCTGACTCAGATCAGTAGTAAGCAAGGTATGATATGGAAAGGTGTATGAGCAACTATAGTGAGGTCTATTTGGGAGCAAAGAAACTCTTGTTTTTAAGCAAGGAATTGTAGATGCAGAAGAGTTTTTTTAGATGGCCCAACTCAAGTCATGGTTATGGATGAAGCATAGGGTGCACACTTTCAACTACTCTTTTGTGGATTAGGTTATGAACCCGTTAATATGCATTAAAAGTTATAAGTAATTGGGTGTTAGCTAATGTAGGGTTGCGAGTTTATGGAACAATTTTACGAGAAACCTTGACCGTGAATAAAATGGGTCAGGTTTCTCTGCTTCGGTGTAGTCATTGGTGTTGTAGGGGATGACAATAGAGCTTAAAGAGCTTATTAGGTGCTCAAGCTTTCTTTCATAAAGATCAACATGAACAAAGCAAAAGGTCCATTAAGGAAAATGAGGATGTATAACTTCGTTAGTGAAGAGGTGTTATGTAGGGAGCACAGGAATAGCCATGACAAATAGTAAGAAGAAATAAGGAAGTGAAGGGGGAAGAGATTCAAGGTACACTACAAGAAAATCATGAAATATAAACCAATTTGTAGAAACCAAAATAATTAGTTGCAATAGTAACTAAATTAAAGACCATTTTAGAAACTAAAAAGAAATTTGGTTTCTAAATTAGTTTCTATTATTTTCTATTATTGTTAAATAGTTTCTAAATTGATATCTAATTAGCAACCAAGGTTTTTGCTACCAAATTTAAAAACTAAATAATTGGTAGTTAAAACCTTAGTTGCTAATTAGATACCAATTTAGAAACTATTTAACAATAATAGAAACTAATTTAGAAACCAATTTTCTTTTAGTTTCTAAAATGGTCTCTATTTTAGTTCCTATTGTAACTAATTACTTTGATCTCTAAAAATTGGTTTCTATTTCATGATTTTCTTGTTGTGGTAGTGAAGTGGTCACGAAAGTAGATTGGTAGCAGCAGTTGGTTTTCCATCAGATTGTAAAAGTCCAGCAGCTTGAAATGATGCAATATTACTTTTTCGGTGCAGAGTATTAGAAGACAGCTAGCCATAAACTTAGAGTGTTGTGGCAATAGACAACTTTTGATCAGTTTTTATAGCAGCAACAAAGTGGCTTCGTCTTGTGCTTCTTTAGGGTGCTGGTATCCAGTTGAGTTTTCTCTAAAACAGTTGATTTTTTGTTTTTTTGTTGGCTTTTATGCAGAACCATTATTGAGGTTGTAAGGGTAGTGGAGGCTCCTCAAATAGCTTAAAATTATGGAGCTAAGTTTCACTTAGTTTGCTTAAGTAGGAGTGTCTTATGTATACGAGTTAGATATCCTAAAGTGTTTTCTTTGATTCTATTAATTCATTGCTAATAAAAAAAATCAGTGAAGACACATGTGTGGCATCTCGCATATATATTCGTATTTGTATTTTTAATTTTTAATTTTAAATAATAATTTTAAAATATGTATATAATTTATGAAAAGAACATGTGTGTTAATTATTTTAAATAAAAAAGTAAACAATTATATTTAGAGTAAGTAATTATACAGTTAAATACTTTTATTAAATAATTTTTTTATTTATTAGAAAATAAATTTATTTAATTAGAAATTACAACAAAAAATAGTTTTAAAACATAAAATTTCAAATAAAAACACAGTAAAATAGTTAAAAAAAAGTACCTTTATATAAGGATATGTGAAGAGAGTGTAAATCTTTTTCTATAGAAAGAATTTTAGTTTTATAGTAATGGAGTGAATGTTGTATAAAATAGTTATGTAAGTTAAAATTCAATTTATTTTTAAGAAATTTAGACATTTTAAATTTAATTTAATTCAATTATTAAAAGTTTTAGTTCATATTAATTACTATGGACATCCTTAGAGACAACTATTTTTACTTTATTTTTCAACAATTCCTGAAACAAACAAATGAAGAAAGAGTAGCGTACTACTCTCATCAGGTTATTCTCTCTCGTCAATTTACTTTAAGCATAAAATAAATTATATTTAGAGAAGAGGGGTTTATTTTGTGTGTATTTAAAGTTTTTTCTAGTATTGGTTATTGCTTTTAATAATAAATAATTTATATTAATATTATGATTTTCAAAACAAGTCAAGTTAAAAAAAGTATAGACTTTTAATTGGGTCTATATATATTTTGTTTTATTGGTGATAAAAAAAATTAAAGCTTTTAATGTAGCTTAAATCCGATAAAAGATTAGTTTGTAGGAACTTTTATAGATTAAAAATTATACCAAATCACAATCCAATTAAATTAAAAAAAAAACGCATTCAAGCAAAATTCTATTTTATTTGTTTCCCAAAGTGAATTTAAATGGTTTTAAAAACTATTTAAACTCCCTTTCACCCAAAACAAGATCTTAAATATTTAAAGAAAATTGGGGATTGCCGACAGCAATTACGAATCACCATCAGTAAATACTCCAACATTTCGCCATCTCATTATTATTAGCTTATTAGTGAGGAAGCCAATGTTAAACATATCATAAAAATGAAAGGTCAACTTTTCCAATTTTGAATTTATTCAAATTAAATTGGGTGAGTTTTTTTTTTATATTCTTATAACACATACAAAATTGATTTTTTTTCCCTAATTTAAAATTTATATCTACTATTATAATATTATAACTTTTACGAATTAACATAAAATATTTTGATATCCTAATATATACTAAAATTTCGTTTGTTATTTAAAAAAATTTCACAATCATTCATTTTAATAGTTTTTCTATTATAAGTATTCACAAATCTAAATTTTAGACTTAAAAAAAAATAAGTTTACGTAACTAAGTTAAAAAACATATTTAACCTTTTTAAACTTATTTAATTTTTTTAAATTTAATGAAGTTCAACTATTGGAGTCTCAATCTTGTTCAATCAAAGTTACACTTATTTATAAGTGCTGGATTTGTGAAAGATTTTTATTTTTACTTAATTATTTTTAAATTTTAAGATATATAGTTTTTTATTATACTCTTACTTCTAATAAACGAAGGAATATAATGACTTAGTCTGACATTTGAAAATTGATTCTCATAGTTGTAAGTGAAAAAGGCACATTATGAAGTGTATTTTATCATACATTCTAATCATGTTGAACAGTTAAAATTCAATTTTCCTCATTTATAAATCAACAAATTCTTGATCATTATAATGCACTATTTACCAATGAAATTAATTGTGACCCATGGTAAAAACTTCTTTGATTGCGAAAACTACTACAAATATACTCTGATATATGATTAGATAAAAATGATCATAAAAGTGATAAAAAAATTTATAAAATTTTAATTTATGAATTTTCAAATTGCAAAGCCTATTTTAGTGTTACGTTAGACTAACAAAGGTGAAACTAAAGTACATGTCTTCCAGTATAATTTTTTCCTACCAAGGAAAACAATTTGACTAAAAAAAATGTGACTGAAAAAGTAGACATAGAATGTTACCTTTATTTTAGTGAAATAGAATAGAGATTCCATAACTTGATAGAATGTTTATTCTTACGTTGTAAGAATGGTCACTCATTCTCTTGACCTAAAACATGCATGGAGATGGATCATTTCATCTTTACCATATTCTTAAATTATACTTTCTTACTGTACATTCAAGGATGTTGATATTTATTTTATTCCCTTTTCATAAATAACACTGTTAATTAATGAGTGTCTTTCGGGTAAAAAGTTTCTTTAATATACCAATTTATTCCAAATTTAAAAAATTAAAATTAAAACAATGAAGAATGAATTTTAATTTTGAATAAAAAGTTAACCCTTTAACCTAATCTTACCTAATAATGTTTTAGTTCATTTAATGTTCTATTTCTATTAGATATTTTACATTTTATTCTTTACCAGTGGTCACTATGACATTTATTAAAAGTGTCGTAATTATATTCTTAAGGAATCTTAATCTAAGACTTTCAGACGAACTTTTTTCAACACTACTTGAAACTAGTTTGGACTCACAAAATTGACGTATTAATATATTCTCATTTAATGAATCTCCTTTACATATTTATAATTTTGTAAGCAATATTTTTCTTTTTTATCTATTTTATTTCACTTATTTTCTCTTTTTCCTGTTTTATTATAATATCTTTTTTTTTTATTTTTTTTCAATTTTTATTTTGCAAGTTCGAATAAATTTCATTAACCAGCAAAGAATATATATCTCGAAGAAATGAATTATAAATTTTGCTTGTACTACTTTTTTAAGACAAAACTTATTTGCGATGCTATAACTGTTTTTAATGTTAGTTTCAAATCAAAAGAAAAAGAAAAAAATTCACTATCAGAAAACAAAATTGGTATTTTTAGAAAATGCTAATTAACTAGTGTCTTTAGAGCATTAATTAAAATTTTCAAATATGCATGAAAACGCGTTTTCTACATTAATGCATTTTTATATTAAATAAACTATCCTTTAAGTTCCTTAATAAATATCCTAAGGATTATTATATAGATCCCAAACTATCACAACCATGACCTCAAATAAATTCTATATAAAATATTCAAAATTTGAAATTTGAAATTTTTAATGAAATTATTATATACTAACTATTGTGATGTCCAAACTATCTAATAATCTTTAGCACAATAAATCATTATGTTTAAATCGGTTAGGTCCGTGTAAGGATAAAACTTTATGTCAAAATATTTAATGGTATACCTAATTAATCTAGTCATTTAGTGGTAGATTATTTAGTTAGTGAGATAAAACCTTACCAGAAAAAGTAGCACCCTAATTAACTTTTATAGTTGCTCTTGTATTCTTCAAATTGTTTTTGTTATAACTGAAAGTATTTAAGTTTTTGTTTCACATTGAACTAATTTATTTTATCTGGTTAGATGGATATATTTTTAGGTAAAATATATTCATAATTAAATTAGAGATTCAGCCTAATCTAGTTAAAGATCCAAGTGTGGAAACTTCTTATACTAACTCAATCTTATTAAATTAGTTTATAGTAAAATTTGTACCAACTTATATATAGTTATCTTTAAAATCAATTTGAAATCTTTAACACAATCTTATCAAACTTATAATGTGAGATTAGTACCTATTTATATACTTATCTCTAATAATCGATGTGAAATCTTCAACACACCTTACCGGTTCAACAACTTGTGCCTTGATAAGTCTCACAAATTCCTCCTAAGATAGTTTCTACATGACTCTAATACTGTAATAAGGTGGAGTTTGCACCTACTTATATATATCTTTATCTATAATCGACATGAAATCTAACACACCCTCTTACGATAAATAGGGATCCAATGATGACTTGATAAATATAACAAACTCTAAGATAGACTATTTTCATGAATCTGATACCATATTAAGAAGTGAATTTTAAGTTCAACTCAATTTTATAAAATCGACTTATAAGGTAAGAGTTATACTTATGTATGTATTATGAAATATTCTTATTTCTAGTGAATGTGGGGACTCAAAAGTAAAAGGTGATTCGTCCAGGGAAAGTTGAGATTACTAATTAACAGCAAGAGTGTTATTTGATATCTCAGCAGTGTGTCAAAGAGAAGTAGTTAGGGACCTCTTCCATACCCTAAGGGCCATATGCACATAGAATTGTCGGAACTTGGCACTGTTTTGATATTCTATGAATCTGATGCGGGGACCAAAGTGGAAACGCACTGGATAAACTCTTATCTCCACATCACCCTCTCAATATTCACGACCAAATACAGCATGTTACTTAATTAACACATATAAGAGCTTATAAGAAAAGCATATACATGGAGTCAGTAGACTGGAAGATTCGGTTCAATATCTAAATTATTAGCGAAATCATTTTCCATTTGGTATCCCCTTTATTTGCTATTATCTTTCCCTTCAGAAAACTATGGGCAGGGTAAGCTTGGGATGCGGGTGATGTATGCATGCATATGACACTTGTAACTCCTTGGGGGCCTTTGACTTGTAGCATTAATACAATGCTAATTCTAATTGGATATAGGAAGGATTCCACTCTTTCGGCTGATTGTGTTGACAACGCAACATTGTTTTGTGCCATCTGCCTCAGAGAAGTTTGCATAAATTAACATTAGAATAATCTACTTGATGCTGCGAACCAGGGCCGAAAGAGTTTTTCAGTGTAATAAATTATACACATTGTTCTTATTCCTGCACTGATTGCTCGTACGGGAAGCCCGAGTGATTTGTATTATCACTTGCATGCACAGTGTGATGCTCAATGCAACTTGTTCCATGTCAGAGTCCCCATCGATCAAATGATCAGGGAGCATTTCTCTTATCCAAACAAATATCCGAAGGAACTTTCTTCCTTTTCCTTTCCGCTAATAATATAATTACTTTATTTCTAATGCACTACTCCACTATCATAACCACCCACTATAAATAACAGACGATGTAATCACAAAGTCCACCAGGGAAAACAATTACCAAAGCCTCTTACAGCTAGAACAACAACTTTGTTTTCAGTTACCCTTCTCTTCTGTCATATATTTCTTTCACCCAGAGGGAATCACTTAGTTGAAGTAATGGATAGAGTAAGAGAGTTGGCATCAAAGAAGGCAGCAGTTATATTCACCAAGAGTTCATGTTACATGTGCCACAGCATCACACAACTGTTCTACGAGCTTGGAGCAAGCCCTGCGGTGCATGAGCTTGACAAGGATGCCTATGGGAGGGAAATGGAGTGGGCTTTGAGGAGCATGGGGTGTAACCCTTCAGTGCCAGCAGTGTTCATTGGTGGCAAATTTGTAGGGTCATCAAAGGATGTGATATCCCTCCATGTTGATGGCTCTCTGAAACAAATGCTCATGGCTGCGAAGGCCATATGGTTCTAGTCTCAACTCTCCAATAAAACCACCAAGCTCCATAAGATATATGTGAAGGAGCCCTTATACAATGTTTTAAGTCAGGGACACCCCTTCTTTTTCCTGAGTGTCCTCTTAAGCTAGTATCAAAGAGGAAGTCTGTATAAAAAAACATATAGTCTTGCTTTTATAAAAGGTTGGCTAGCTTATACCACATAGCTAATGCCTACCATGTTATCATACTTGATCATGTGGGAGAAAATTAACTCCTCCTACTTTAGTTAATGCAGCTTTCAACTTTCTGGCCTTTATCTTTATTATCACAAGACACAGAAGACACAAGTGTTTCAATTTCTTCATACCATGATCAAACCATGGCAGGATAAGTTTCTGCCACAATCTCAATCACTTAACTCACAAGGTTTGACCAACGTAAAGGAATGATATTTGAAGGTTGATTGCCCAAACAACACTTTAGATTTTGGTGGCAGTTCTGCTTTTGTTACATACTGTTAGGCCCTGATGTTTTCAACGTATTTTGAGGGCATTTTATATTTGTTCATATAATTTAACTTGCTTTAGGCTACTGTATATATGTATAATTACAAGGCCAGTTTCCCGCTTTAGAAGTTGTTATTTTCGTTTTCTTTAAATTTTAATATTGAATCTTGAATCAAATTACCTTTCACTATTTAGTTCAAACGTTTTGGTGGAGGGGGGAAGCTGGGATTGGGGAGAAAAGAAGGAGAGGCAAGGGGACAAGAGAGTGGAGACGATACTGACAATGTTGGGGGACTTGTAGCAATCAAAACAGTGTTAAGGACAGTGCTTGCAAAGGTTGATGGTGATTCTAATATCATGATAGTAACAATCAATATGTGATAATCCTATTTGTGAGAAAATTAAGTCTTTATTTTTAGTTCAGTTTAGTCTCTCATTTTAATTTTTTTGTATCTTTTTAAATAATACTAAATTGGTCATTTTTATTATAGATACAAAGTCTGTTAATAGTAAGTTATAACGTATGAAAAAAAGGATGTTACAATACTCCTATGTTGTTGGTGTTATCAACTTCTACACTAATGAAAATCATTAACACTAAGCCACTGAAAATGTCTTTCAGTTGTAGTCTCAAATGCAACAGAATTTAGAACCCTGAACCTTACTAGATTGAAGAACATAAACATGAAAGCCACATTTCCTATTAGCCAAAAGAAGCAAAATCTAACAAACAACTTCAAACATTTCGTAAAGCATCTTAATGAATTCTACAAATATCATTCTCTTTTGTCCAATAATGGTAATATTTCTTTTATCCTCAAATTTTGGGTATGTCAATGAAAAGACGATCCTCACTATCTTCATCTCCACAATCAACGCATAAACTATATAACAAAATTCATAATTGAGACACTTACTTTACCATGAAGTGTCTACAATCCTAAAACCTCCTTCTCAAGTTTTTGGTTGTTCTAACAATCGCGACATTATTTTCTCTCCACCCAATTGTTGGCGTTGTTCAACTAGGAACTTGAGAGTTTGTTGCTCTAGGATAATTAGCGCTACAACTGCATGAAGATGCATTTGAATCCATGTCAGGTAAAACTGAAATGAAGGATGAATTTGGTAACTTAATTCTCAAATTTGGTAAACTTGGACGCTATGAGATTGGAAGAAAATAAAAACTCTCAAATTAGGGTAAAAGACCCTTATATATAAGGTTAAAACACCTGTAACTTTATTTTTATATATGAATTTCAACCTCTCAAGTGGCTCAATTCCCTATCTAGCACCATTTACATCTTTATTTTCCTATCTAGCACCCTTTTGTTTTTATTTCCCTATATAGCACCCTTTTGTTTTTATTTCCCCATCTAGCACTCTTTTATTTTTTATTTTCCTATCTAGCACCATTTTAAAAATAAATAAATAAATAATAAATTATTATTTTTTAATAATTTTAATTTTGAATGCATTAAAAATAAATATTTTTAATGTTTAAAATAATTAGAAATATAATTAATGAATAAATAAATGAGTTTTTACAAAATAAAAACAAAAAAGTAATAAATTAAAAATGTTTAGTTTAAAATTATTATTTTTAAAAATGAAGAAAATAAAAAATTAAACTCTACAACAACATAAAAGTTGAATTTATAAACATACATTAGTATTTATTTTTATTATTATTGATGATGTAATCATGTTAATTTCAAGTAAAAAATGCAGGACATATTTATAAAAAAAAAACAAAGTCAATTAGTATTAATTAACAGTGGACACATAAATAATATTGAAGTGTTTACCTAAATGCAAAATTCTAAAAAAAACTAATACACATGTTACACTTAAAGCTTAAAAATGAGACAAAAAAATAAGTATAGAAAATAAAAACAACAACAATAAAATAAAAACAAAAAATAGATATAAATAAAGAATGACAGAAAAAAAAATAACAACTAAAAACATAAAAGATATAAAATAAAGGCAAAACAAAATAAGATAAAATAAAAGATATAAAAAAAATTCAAACAAGATAAAGATAAAAGATATAAAGCGATATTAAATAAGTATATGTTGATCATAAAAAGGAAAATAAATAAAAGATGATCATTCATTTGATATTTTCTTCAGCGGTACATTAAATAGTTTGTGCAAAATGAAACATAATTAATGACGAGAATTCCACAATCCAGTAATTTTTTTTATAATTTTAATTTTGAATGCATTAAAAAAAATATTTTTAGTATTTAAAATAGTTAGAAATATAATTAATGAATAAAAACATAAATAGAAATAAATAAAGAATGGCAGAAAAAATAATAATAACTAGAAACATATTAAATGAATGATCATCTCTCATTTATTTTCCTTTTTATGATCAACCCATACTTATTTAGTATCGTCTTATATCTCTTATATTTATCTTGTTTTGATTTATTTGATTTTTTTTATATCTTTTATCTTTATCTTATTTTGTTTTTCCTTTATTTTATACCTTTTATGTTTTTAGTTATTATTTTTAATTCTGCAATCTTTATTTATTTATTTATGATTTTTGTTTTTATTTTATTGTTTTTTTTATTTTCTAGACTTATTTATTTTTGCATTTTTTTCTTCTCATTTTTAAGCATTAAGTGTAACATGTGTATTAGTTTTTTTTAGAATTTTGCATTTAGGTAAACACTTCAATATTATTTATGTGTCCACTATTAATTAATACTAATTGACTTTGTTTTTTTTTTATAAATATGTCCTGTACTTTTTACTTGAAATTAACATGATTACATCATCAATAATAATAAAAATAAATACTAATGTATGTTTATAGATTCAACTTTTATGTTGTTGTAGAGTTTAATTTTTTATTTTCTTCATTTTAAAAAAAAATAATTTTAAACTAAACATTTTTAATTTATTACTTTTTTGTTTTTATTTTGTAAAAACTCATTTATTTATTCATTAATTATATTTCTAATTATTTTAAACATTAAAAATATTTATTTTTTAATGCATTCAAAATTAAAATTATTAAAAAATAATAATTTATTATTTATTTATTTATTTTTAAAATGGTGCTAGATAGGGAAATAAAAAACAAAAGAGTGCTAGATAGGGAAATAAAAACAAAAGGGTGCTAGATAGGGAAATAAAAACAAAAGGGTGCTAGATAGGGAAATAAAGATGTAAATGGTGCTAGATAGGGAATTGAGCCCATCTCAAGTACTATTTTTATTCAATTTTTTTATTTGTTTTCGATAAAAAAAAATAAAAATTCAAAACACTTTATAGATACATCCAATGTACTGAATATTAATTGTTACGTCTATGCTGAAAATAAAATAATAACACTGTTTAAAAGATAAAAATAACTAATGAAGAATTACATTGATAAAAACAGAGAGATAAAGAATATTTTTAATAATTTAGACTAATAAAAATTTTAACTTAAAAATAATTGTATAATAATAATAATAATAATTATAACATTTTAAGCCTTTAAAAGATAAGAAAGAATTGAATTTCTTACTTTAATTAAAAGCTAAAATTAGGTATTTTTGTTTAAAATTTAAGGTAAAAGTATTATGAGGATTTTTTTAAAATTAATTTAAAAAATAAGTGATTATAGTATAACATAATTAAATAATTTTTATTAATAATAGAAAGTACTTTAAATAAATTAATATATAATTTATTTGATATTGTGACTAATTATTTTTTGTTTTTATATTTGATGGTTATTTAATGATTTTTTTACAAGTGTACGTTGAAGTATTAACGTGTAGTATTAACCTAGTATAAGAATTTTTGGTTCTTTAGGAGAGGATTATTTTTCCTATGCTAGACGTTTTGGGTTTTCTTGTTTTGTAAACTAAAAAATTATCACTTTTTAGTATACGGATTTGATCATCTTTCAAATACTTTATTTTTATTTATTTATTATTCTTAAATTTTAAATCCTAAACGTTAAATTATAATGTATTTGACATTAAATAAATTTAACAATACAAAGTTCTTCTTTCTCACATTTTTGTGCTCGTGATTCTTAGCTTCTCGAAGAAGTTGTTACAAAACCGTTTTTGTGTACACTAGTGATATTAAGTGTGTTCTTTATGCTTTTGTTTGTCAACTGGGTCAGTGGAGGTTTCTCTTTAATTGGATTCAGATTTTTGTGAATTAACATTTATCATTTAGGATAGTATTTTATATCTACACATTATTAAAATTGAAACTGTGATTGTTGTTAGGGATTTTAACATCGAATTGTTATTGGTTATTGTTGATATATTAAAAAATTTGTTAAAATTTTAAATACATTTTTTAATTTAAAATATTGAAATTAATTTTTTAATAGTCCATATGATAAGATTTTCAAAATTTTAATTTAGATTTCAAGAAAAAATTATAGAGACTAATTAATTATTTTAATCTTAATCAAAACCAACTGGATTTAAAAAAAAAAAAAACTGACAATACTTATGTTAGATATTCTCAGGTCCTGTGTAAAGTAAATTTACGTCAATGAAGTTCAGTTTAAATATTACTCAATAATTAATTCTTGTTTGATAGTCATTCATGTATGTTTTCTAAACTAATCTGACATATAGATACGCTTTTTACAGCATATAAATTACGTTCTAATATTCACGTTGAACCGTTACTTCACGTAATTAATCCTATGAAGCTTATTTTGCACCAGTTTAGATTTAATTTAATTTTGATATAATTTTATTTTTCAGAAATATAGATATTTTTTTTAACATTATTAAGTATTAGCTTTATTTTTACTAGTAATAGATTTTAAATTTTTTTAAAATAATATTTATTATTATTACTTAAAAATATTGTGGCATACATGTAATCATATTGCAATTATCATTTTAAAGTGATATGTGGCTTATATGTCTAAATGCACGTTCTGATATTAGAATCGAATAAAGTTTTAAAAATTTAGAAAACCAAAATTGAAGAAATTTTTTTCAAAGGACTACCAATGAAATTTAACTATATTTACTAGAATTTAAAAATAAGCGTTATCCTATAAATTATTAAGTCCCTCTTTGGCAAAATATTGCTAACGACTTATATATTTTCTATTTTATACTTCGCATCTAATAAATTATAAAAAAAAAACTCTACCTTTTGTATCATCCTTTTTATAAGTGTATATGTATATTTTTGGTTTAAAAAAAAAGTCAAACAAATAAAAAATGGATAAAAAAATAATACAAGATAATCATTAAATAAAAATTAATTTTAGAGACAAAATAATTAGTTAGCATTAAATTAGAGATTATTTTATAAATTAAAAATTATTGGTATCTAAAGTAATTTTTATTATTAATAAAAATTTATAAAATAGTTTCTAAATTGATATTTAACCATTAACTATCAAGGTTTTAATTAGTTACTATTTTATATTTTACATTAGTCTTTATTAGTCTTTTAGAGACTAATTTAAAATTTAAAATATTAGTAGCTAAAACTTTGATAGCTAATTTAAATATCAATTTAAAAATAATTTTATAATTTTTTTTATTAATAATATAAACTATTTTAAATATAAATAATTTTTTAGTGTTTAAAATAACATCTAATTTAATTAATATAATGATTAATTTTTTTTAATCTTCAATTTTAGTTGCTATTAATTTAATAATTTTCTTTTAGTTTAAAAATTTGCTGTGATTTGGATTGAGAAAATAAAATAAGAGAAGCATAAAATTTTCCTATTCTCCTATTAATAAAAAGTTTAAAAAAAATTATAAATACTACGTAAATATCCTAAATAAAAAATAAGGTAATATATAATTAAGAGTACTTTTGTCTTTTTTATTTAAAAGAAAGCTTCTTTCTCTCTTTTTTTCCTTCTGTCTAATCGTGTTGAAAATGGATTTAATCATGTCAAGCTAAAGTGAAGCCAACTTAATAAGAATCGGTGTGGTTGAAACTCTACTAAGGTTTAATATCAACCTACCTTTTCTTTTCTAACTTTAACTCAATTCAATTTATGCATGCCAAAAACACTCAGCTTAGCTCATTAAGCTCGATTTTATTTAAAATTAGAATAATTTGTTGTTATTTATTTATATCGCACATAAACGAAATAATAAGTTAATATATATATATATATATTATTTTTTATGCTTTATGTTTATTTTTTTAAGGTCTTCCAACACTAAGAACTCATTATGTGTTTTAGTAGGTTCATCTAGGTTTATGTAGATTATTTTTTTTCCTGCTGAAACATGTATATTAGGTTATTTGACGTAGTTTTTTAATAGGGTTGAAGTTTTCTTTAAATATTTTTATTTATTTATTTTTTAATATATATATTTCATTTATTAAATTAATTAAAGCTTACATAATTTAACAGTTTTCATTTGAAATTCAATTTATTTAATTTATGAACCAAAATCAATAAATTAATCAGCAAATTCAGTCTCAAACTAATTATTCATTGTTAATTGTACACTTTTGGTAAAAACACTTTGATCTATGTGTCATGGAAGTTGAAGTAAAGGAGAGAATAATGAGAAGTTCCTGTCTCTCTTAATTGTTGCTTTCATTGTTGAATAAAAAAGAGCATAAAGAGAGGCTCACAGTTAGCCTTACAATAAAAAGGGAAGAGAAAGAAAAAGTCGGGAATATGAAGTGAAATGCATGGGAAGAACTCTTCACGATTCATTTATGCAGCTTAATCAATAAGGTGACTTATATATATATATTTATTATGCAGTAAACTCACTTACCCAACCTTATGCTTACAAATTATAACAATAAAATATGACACTTCATTTATCGTTATTTAATTATTGTATATTAAAGTTCATATGCTTTTAGCTAGCTGTCCCTCTAACTTAATTACTATAACATATTGGATACGAAGTACGAAATTTTAGGTTACATTTTTGTCATTGTGGCACATTAAAAATCTAGTTCCCTTGGTTCACATGAAGCGATCATTGGCTTATATGTATATTTTGTAGAAATTTACCTAGTTGGTGTAAAGGAAGGAATATTACTCCTCCTTGTCATGAAAGCTAACATATATGGAAAATATCAGTTTATAATTATGATATGATATAATTTTAAAATTGTTTATGTGGATCTTTGAGTAATTTTCTTTTTCAATTGTAATATGGTGCAGGTAGGGTAGCAGAATGGGTCAACTCATCTGTTTTGTCTCGATTCATCAAAATCAAGCGGGTTGAAATTAGTAACCCGTCTCGTCATACGGTGGGTTGGCAGGTCCGTCAATTTTTTTTAATTTTTAATTTTTTTTGTTTTCGATCTATTTATTTAGTTGTAATCATTAATATAACTTTTTAGACAATAAAAATGCAAGTAAGAATAATAAAATTGAATCAAACTTTAATATTTTAATCAAAGAATATTTAATACCTACAAAATAAAATAAATATTAACAATACTTCAATGAATCAAATGAGATATAAAGAAATTAATATAAATAAAGTTCTATATAAAAACATTAACCTCTACCAATCTTAATTTCAAAAGCATAAGATTTCTCTTTTAAAATATCAAAAATAAAGAAGGACGGGTTGACGGACTAGCCTGTCCTGCCAGCTCTCAGCTTACCGGGTTGAGTGACTAGATAAGTTGAACCAATACGGATTGAGAGGTTCAAAAGGTTTACCGTCCTCCCCGACCTGATCTACCATCCTTAAGGATGCAAGATTGTCAGCATATTAATACTAAAAAAAATATATAAATCACTATTATTTCAACTGGTTACCAGGGAAAAATAATACTTTAACACTCATTATAACTATTTTAATAATACATATTGGTATTTTAAGTTTATATATATATAATTAAAATTTTAATATTTTAGATTGTGTAGTAAATATATTTTACTTTATAGATGTGCCCTCGAAAACTAGGCGTTTGTTTATTCTTATGGCTCCTAGCTAGGCCTATATGAATTATTAAAGGTATAATTAATGGTAGCTACCACTTTCAATAATCAGTATTATTCCTTCATATCCACATAACACGATAATTTACTTTGATAGCCACTCTTTTCTAAAATAACTTATCTGCATGAGCACTACGTGCAGTCAAAGCATGCAGATTAGTTGATGATGAATATTAATCATTGTATAAGCTCAAAACTAATATAGTATGTCCATGTATAATTATATTAGTATAAATAACTAACACCAAACTTATTCATTGATGTATATAAATGAAAAAGTATTAGCAGATAAGGTTTTCTGCGAGTATAAATACTGTTTGTGTGTGTATGTATATATTTATACCTGATGGACTGGTGATGCTGTATGCATTTGAATTGGAAGACAGAAGGAATTATTTTTGTAAAAGAAGAGAATTCATGGATTCCCTCTTTGTCTGAAAGGAAAAAACTTTTAACTCTAACCGTACACGTGTAGATCCATGCATGTGCTTCCCCTGCACATGTGAGAACATTACGCATGCAAGTGCTGCATGCATCTTTCTATGTGTCCCGATATGGATGGGTGCGAAACAGAGACCCACGAAACCCATCTCAGTCTCACTCATTCTGGTTCTGCATAATAAGGATTCAAAGCGGTTGCTGATGAGAATCTCCAATCTGGTATAAATTGACCAGCATCCCAGATTTTCACTTTTCTTACGTTTGTGTTTTTAGAGTTTATTTTATTTTTTATATATATATTTTTCACCATAAAGTATGTACAAATCCTTTTCTTATTGTTAATTTTGTATATGGGAATATTAAACAGTAGAAGTCCAACGGAGAACAAACTCAAAATAGCATAGTTGAAAAATGTTATATTCAATTCAACGTAACATCGTTGAACTCTCGGGACAAAACAATATGCATAACATCCGAATCATTATATATATACATATATATATATATATAAACAAATAATTTAGTTATTTATTTAATATATATGAATATCATATAAACAAATAAACTCGTAAAACATATTTTTTTTCTTTGAAAAATTTGAGAAAAGTCTTTGAGGGTATATTTTTCACTAGTGCAAAAAGAATTATTTTCGACACTACATTTAAGGCCTTTTTGTGGTCTTGTTTTTCAAAATGTAGTGACATTTTTTAAATTAAATTTCTCTAAGAACGGCTATGGGATAAAGTCGCATTCTTACAACAAAGCGCTTTGTGTAAAAATGTGGTTTTACCTTATAGCTGCCCTCTTAGAGTCTTTTTATTACTCTAACTCAGTGTGCGTCAGTTATACTTCCTTTGTCTTCTGGCGCTTCGTTTTCCTCTTCTTCTCCGTGCTTCTTCTTTGTTTTCCTCGAACCATTGTCTTTTTCGTGTCATTGGGTAAGTTGTTTTCGAGCTCTCTACTTCTTCTTCACCATTGTTTTTTTTTTTGTTTCTCTTATTTGTTTCTTTTCTTCCATTGCATTGAAGGTCACCATTCCTATTGTTTCATTGCCTTCAACACTGTTCTTTGGGTTTTCGTTGTGTTCCCATTTGCTTCGTCGACGTTGTCACTGCCGTTGTCGCCGCTCTTCACCACCATTGTTGCCTTCATGCACAAGGTTGGTGGTATTTTTATTTTTTTAAAATAAATTTTTTTAATGTTATTAATTTTTTTATTTTTATTTACCATAATCTTTATTTTTAAATAATTCAAAATTTATATTATTTTTTTAGGTTAGAATATAATTAATAAATTATTAGATTGTAGATAGATTTATATTATTTAATATTTATAATTAATTTAATAATTTTTAATTTGTATATTTAGTATTTATTATTAATTTATATATGTTAGTTGTTAGGTTAGAAATGAATTATCGTGTTGGTATTGAGTCCGAGGGTGTTTGACATTCGGCAATTGATACGTGTTAGTACTGATGGCGAGCGTGTTTGACCCTCGATAATTGATACGTTTTGGTAGAGTCTGAGGGTGTTCGACCCTCGACAATTGATACATGTTGGTATTGAGTTCAGGGGTGTTCGACCCTCGGCAAATGTGAAATTTCATACTCATTAGTAAACACTTGAATGACTATTACAGAATATAATAGTTCGAAATTGGATTAATTTTGTTCACATAAGTGATAAGTACGAAAGAGGAGTAGAAGAATTTCTACAATTTGCGCAGCGTAGCGCCAATAATAGTGGTCATGATGGAGCAAAGATTAGGTGTCCGTGCGTTAACCGTTTGAAAGGAAGGAGACTGGATGTTAAGAAAATCAGGGAACACCTTTTATGTGATAGACTTCTTCGATCTTATACAACTTGGATATGACATGGTGAATTATTAAATTTACCACGTGTTTCCGTAATTGAAGAATATGTGGGGTTCACCATGGATGATTGCAGTACATGGTGAAGTACATGATGATCGATTAGAGGACATGATTTGTGATGTAGGAGTTGAGTCTTTTGCAGAAGTGCATGGATATGGAAGTATGTCAAGCGATGCAGAGACTTCATTGTATCCTGGATCAACTAACTTCACACAGTTGTCGCACTGGTGCAGAAACATAAAACAAGTGCGGCTATTTCGAATTTATAAATGCGACTTTATAACCGCATTTGATTAACACGCATTTGTAAATCAAGAAATACAAATGCGGCTATATAGTCGCATTTATAAATACCATTTACAAGTGCGGCTATTTGTTTTAGCTGCATTTGTATATGCCAAATTATTAAAAAAAATTAAAATTTTTAAAATATCGTCAATCTTGTGTGACGGCAACGTTGATGAAGAGTCAGGGAGCACCAACAACGGCGGCGGCAGCAGAAGCGGTGGCGGACAGGGAAGCAGCGACGGAGCAAACCAAAAAACCCACAAGAACCCACAAAGACAATGAAAGAGTACTGAGCAATGTAAGAAACCAAACAATGTAAGAAAAACGAATGTCAGCCAACGAAACTGTGCTTCGAGACCACCAATGCAAGGAAAAAAACATATATAAGAAAAACGAAAACATCTATGCATATATTTGTGAAGATGAAGAGGAAGAAAAAGAGCTCAAGAAACTTACATTGACACAAATGGAATGCAGATGCAGCAGAAGGAGACGAACTCAGAGTGCGAATGCGAAACAAAGGCAAAGACGAGAAAGAAAGTATGAAGTTGTGTGTGGCGCGCTTCAAAATTTAGGGTAAAAAAGGATTTACGAATGCAGCTAAAGGTAAAACCGCATTCGTAAATCAAAACGTTTTGATTTACAAGTGCGACTATACAAATAGCCGCATTCGTAAATCAAGCGCTTTGATTTACAAGTGCGGCTATACAAATAGCCACATTCGTAAATCAAGCGTTTTGATTTACAAGTGCGACTATACAAATAGCCGCATTCGTAAATCAAAATAATTTAAAAAATGCCACCGTGTTTTTTACGAAAGCGGGTAGCGCAAAAACCGCACTAAATAAAGAGTATCCTTTTCTTCTTTTTGCACTAGTGTTGACAGTGTTAAGATTGATGAATTTGAAGGCAATAAATGAATGGAATGATAAAAGCTTCACAAAATTGCTTCACTTGTTGAAGGATATGCTTTCAGAGGGGAAAATTCTACCTAATCGTAATTATGAGCCTAAAAAGATTCTTTGTCCAATGGGTATGGAGTATAAAAAGATACATGCATGTCCTAATGATTGTATATTATACAAGAAATATTTTGAATTGTTGAAAAGTTGTCTGAGATGTAGGTTATCACGTCATAAGTTGAAACAAAAAGATGATGATACTATTGAAGAGATAGAAAAGCATGGATCCCCAATGAAGGTTATGTGGTATCTTCCCATCATTCCAAGGATGAAGCATTTGTTTGCAAACCCAAATGATGCTAAACATCTTAGATGACATGCAGATGAAAGGAAATGTGATGGCATGTACCGACATCCAACTGATTCTATTCAATCGAAGAAATTTGATGACGAGTTTCCAAAGTTTGGTAAAGAATCAAGAAATATCTGACTTGGTTTAGCTACAGACGGAATGAATCCGTTTAGTAATATGAGTATGAATCACAATTCATGGCCTGTTTTACTAGTTATCTACAATTTACCTCCCGAATTGTGCATGAAGCGAAAATACATGATGTTGTCTTTGATGATATCTGGTCCAAAACATTTAGGAAATGACACAAATGTTTATCTAAGTCCCCTAATTGAAGATTTGAAGTTAATGTGGGATCAATGTGTTGAAGTATTTGATGAATTTACTAATGAAACTTTCAAGATGCATGCCACGTTATTTTGCATCATCAATGACTTTTCGGCATATGGTAACTTATCAGGGTATAGTGTTAAGGGTCATAAAATATGTCTAATATGCGAAGAAGACACCGCTTCTCAACAATTGAAACATGGAAGAAAGAAAGTATATCTTCGGCATCAGAGGTTTCTTAGAAGTCATCATCCTTACCGGAGGTTGAAAAAAGCCTTTAATGGACATCAAGAGACTGGTAGTCCACCAAATCCATTAACTGGTGTTGAGGTTTACAAAAAGGTAAATAACATAGACCACACATTCGGCAAGTAAAAAAAGAAGTCATTTGTGACAAACATATGGAAGAAAAATCAATCTTCTTTGATCTTTCGTACCGGTCATGGTTAGAAGTCAGACATTGTATAAATGCAAATGTTTTTGTGGTGTACAAGTAGATGTTTACATGGTGTACATGTGGTAAGAAAATCTCAATCAGAGGTATTGCAAGAATTTAAGAAGGTGGATATGCCTCTTTGTTTGAATCTAATAAGGCAACTAAATAGCCGCCTTCTTTACTTTGGGACATAAGACTACTCAGTGATCAAAGGCAACCACTGTTTTAAAATTAAAATAGTCGTCGCTTTTAACCTTTTCTACACCTGTGTTTCTTTCTCTACTACAACTTATTAAGGCTTCTGTTAATCTGGGGAAGTGTGTGGATTGCTGTGATTGGGGAGATCTAGAAACAAAGGAACCTTATCATTTTTAAGAATGGTAGAGTTGATAGCTCTGAGATTTTTATTTTGGCTCAACTTAAGGTGTGGTCATGGATTACGTGTAAAGAGAGGTTAGCCTCTTTTACCTATACCTAGTGGTGTATGAACCCAAAGATATGCTTGACTTCTATTAAAAAGAAAAGTTGAAATTGGGTTTTCTGTAGGAAGGATGCTTTTGTAGTTAAGGTAAAGGCTTCAATTGCTTAAATTTTTGTTTATTGTTCTTTGTTTTGATTGAGCGTGAAACAGGTGTTATTAACATTGGCCTAAGGTCAGAATGGATGTTTGTTTTTTGCTGCAGGGTTAGAGTTGGTATCAGGTTTTGTGCAGATACCGAAGCTTGGATTATGACAGTTGTGGTGATGTAAAGAGAATGTAGCTCTTAGTCAGGTATGCTGGTTTTTTGTGCAGGTTTTGTGATCGGTTTGCGGGCGAGGACTTTGTTTTGTAAATGTGTTTGTGAGATTCTAGTTGTATTAGGGGCTATTTTGTGTGTTTTGTTTTGACTAAATACTGGTTTAAGTATCTAGTTAGGGTAGGTGATGTTTCTTTTGATGTGGCTTATCATTCCTTCTAATTAAGAATTGGTTTGGTGGTTAGTAGAGGTTGAAGGATAGCCACGTTCTGTATAAGGGTTGGAACACCTCTGAAGTGTTTGTATAAGGGTTGGAACACTCCTGAAGTGTCCCTTTTATATTTTATTTTATTTATTCTTTGCTGGAAAAAAAAGCTTCTATTAGCTTTTATAACTAAGGAAATTCATGTTTCTTAACATCCACATTATGACTAGTGTAATCAGACTCTCTACAATGAGAGCAAATATTTGTTTTGTTATTAGGAATACTATTTGATTTTTTTTTTTTTTTTGCGAAAGCAGAGGTTTTCAATGTGACCAATTTTGCTACCAAATCTACACTGAGCATTGTTAGAAACATTAAGGCATGATGCAAAATTAATATTATTTCAAAGAAATTGTCTTTCTTGTTGAATAATAATGGAGAATATTTTTGAAATGAAAGGTAAAGGGTTAAGAAGAAGAACATGTGATTTGAAATTCCCATATTGTATTAAGTATACGTAAAAACTGCATGAATTGGTCTTTTAGTTTTTTTTACCATGACATCAATAATTCCACAAGAACACTTATTGTTGCATTTACAAACATGAAATTTTCTATTTCATCTCATATAACACATTATTCGAAAAAGAATTCTATACAAGATTAGTCTTCCGATGTTAAGGAAGAAGTTTCTTCTTGAAGATTCATCATACTTAACAAATCACCTTGTTCATATTTGGATTTGAGATCTTCCCAAATTTCAACAACAAAATCCATCCAAATGATGGATTGTCGTATACTTAGTAACACTAAATCGATGAGGCATGATGCAACTATATTGTTTCGTTTCTATGAAGGGAAGATTTGATCTATTGCAATAGGTGAACCAATTAGACCATCTATGAATTACAACTTATTCTTTGCTCCCAAAGTAGTAAACGTAGAACGACTCCAAGAAAGATAATTAATCAAATCACGTAAAGAAGAAACTAATGAAGTAGCAGGATCCTCACTAGGATGCAAATATAAGTAGTTATTGATTCTTAAGAAAAATTCCTCATCAATTTTGTCCATAAGAAAGATGTACAATAGAGCACTTCAAAAGAAGTGATCTAATACCAACAAAAGAAACAAGAAGAAAATAGAATAAAGAGAACCCACCGGAGAAGCAAAACAATGATATGATGAGTAAAAAATTGTACAAAGCATTGACACAACACGAGTTATGTAAGAAGATTATATAAAAAGAGAAGAAGAGAAATAGAAAATCAGAACCTCAAACATTTAAACTAAACTTATGAGATTGTCTAAATAAGTAATCATTAGACTATCTAAACAAGTCACTATCAAACCGTCACTTTCTAAGTATGTCATAGACTTTTAAGAAGGTCATAGACCATAAGACTATTTAAACATATCTTAGATCATTTAAAAAATACAAGCAAACAAATTATTTAATGATCAAATAAGTAGACTATTTAATCAATGACTAAGACTTTTTAAACATCATTTAAAAAATATAACCAAACAAATTTTTTAATGATGAAATAAGTAGACTATTTAATCAATTACGAAGGATTATAGGGATAGGATGATATTGTTCCAACCAAATCTTTTAGAATTTTATGAATATATATATATATATATATATATTTTTTTTTTGAGAATTAAATTAAGATAATTTTTTAATGCGTCTCATTTATTTTTAATAAGTATGAAAACATAATTTTAAATATAACGGAAAAAATTGAAGAAATGATTAGAGTAGAAAATTAAGATTTTTTTATATTTTCTTTCCTTACCTGTTTAGTTATTTTTTGTTTAATAGTACAATTTTTACTCATTTATGACCATTCTCTGTTTCTAAAGAAAAAAAAGGAAGTAAATCACATATTCATATTTTTACTTATTTTTTCACCTATTCCATTTTTGAAAAAAAAAAAGAGAATAACCCCCTCTTACCATACTTGATAGTAAAATAATAGTTTTATAATATAGTATTTATAATACATAAGCTTTGACTGTTTCTTGTGAAAAATATTTTTTTTGACATATGTTTATGTTTAAAATATAAAAATTTAAATAATTATATTTTGTCTTCTTTCTCAAGTTCTTATAATGTAACTAACTTACGTGTTCTTGTTTTCTTCAAAATATTTCTTTTTTGTGAAAATTCATTTTTGGAGATGTAAAATGAAATCTTAATTATTACGTGTGTTTTTTATAATCATGATAATTACTTCTCTCAAAATTATTGGTCAAAATTATTCAATGTAAAATGAAATCTCTAGTTATTTCTCAAAATTACATTTTTTTAACTTTTATTAGAATATTAGCTTTTAATTGTAAATTATAGTTTTGCTTTGTTTCTTATCTTTTTAGAATAACAAATAATTTAAGTCTGTTAATATATTATGCCCATTACATGTTAAGAAGTATATTTATTTTTAAAAAATACGCGCGCACACACACATACATATATATATATATATATATATATATATATATATATATTGTATAACTATATAAGTTCTTTTTTCAATTTCTGGCGCCCTTTGGGCTTTACCACCATCCTCCATTTTAGGCCCACGGCCTAGTCAATGAATGAACATATTTGATAGAAAAAATTAATTAGGAAAAATTAATAGGATTAGGAAGGAATGCAAGCTTTATTCCCTCCTGTATTAATCACATTTAAATAGAAATTATTTGATTTTTTCCTAAACACAAAAATAATGAAAGCTTTAGAGCAAAAGTTGAAATAGCTAATACTTAATATTTCAAGAAAAAAAAATGATAAAAACATCTTTTATCATACAAGAGAAAAAAAAGAAGACAGTTATGTGGTATATTTACATATAAAACATATTAACCATCACCCTAAACCATATAAAACAGATTATGCAAATATCATTACCCAATTTTGAACTATTTTCCAACTCCACTGTAAATATTTCATATTCTGACCACAAAAAAGTTTGTCTGACAGAAAGTTTTTTGCAGTTTCCAGCACCTAAATTCCATATAATAATCTGATGAGTGTTAACTGCATCATATCCTCCAAATCAAATCAGGTGAACAGTTTCTCCCAATTGCTCTTAAATTCCAAATCAGTAGCAGTTGCAGTACCCAACAGTGTATTTCAGTTTCATCTGCACAACTTTCAAACAGAATCATATCTAACCTTAGTTGTTTTGTTATACATGGAAAAGACACTGCCAATGTTGTGGTAACAAAACTTTTTCGCAATGGTATTTTGTCGCTAGAAAATATTTGATGTCGTTGGAAAACTAAACAATTCTTCCTGTAAAAGAAATTCGTTGCATGTCACTTCGTGAATTTTGAGTAATAATCTTTTCACCCCGCATCTTTTATTTATTTATATGTATATAATCAACAACTATCTTATAATAATATGATATTAATGAAATTTTAAAATTATCTTATTCGTATTTATATAATTATTATAATAAAATTATCCAATAATTATATATAAAATAAAAGTTATCAAATATCATTATTCTAAATTAATTATATACTCTTTATACTTACGAAATTTGATGAAGGGTAATTTTTTGGAACCAAAATAATAGCTTAAGAACTTACCATTAAAATAGAAGATAATGATAAAAAAGAAAAATAGATCATAGATAATGATTAATTTTATTAAAGGAAAGAAAATTATAATATTTTTTTTTTCATTTTAAGGAAAACACAATAACATTCTCTCATAGAAATAAGAAAAACAATTATAAGAGGAACCTTAGAGGAGAAACTATTTTTTCTCCCCAGCACTAAAACTTTAGAAAAAAAAAGGTGATTTTGGTATGACTTATTAAGAAAATACCGTGTTCCTTTCGTAACAAGAAAAATAAGCTTCAAAGTGATTTTTTTTTCTGATATGGAACTTCTTTCTTCACATTCTTCCAATTGAAGATTTAGATGAAAGTAATTAAATCTTCACACTTTGTTTTATTCTTTGCCATCATGTTACTTATTTTTTGATAGGTCATAGGACCAACCTCATATAAACTTGACAATGCTAAGTGGCTTTTTCATAACATCTAGTAGGTTTTTATAAGTGTAAAATTTATGCATATTCACATTTTCTTTCTTCACTACTTTTTGAACAAAATGGTAGCATATACATATGTGCTTTGTCCTGGAATTAAAGGCATGTTTCCTTGTAACGTGCAAGGTGCTTCAACTGTAACATTATACAATAAGTTTTTGTTACTTATTCCTAGTTCTTCCGTTAACCTTTGAGTCTAGATAGCTTTCTTGGATGTTTGAGTAATTACCATGTACTCAACTTCTGCAGTGGACAGAGATACACCATCATGTAACTTGGAATAACCAACCCACTACCCCTCTTGTAAATGTAAACACATAGCTATTAGTATATCTCCTCTTATCAAGATCACCAACAAAATTAAAACAACAAGGTCTTTGACAACTAATTTTCATCCTCCAAATTAGCCTTTAATTAAATTAGTGACTAATTTAAAATTTAGAGTGATTAGTAGCTAAAAACTTAGTAGTTAATGTTAGATATCAATTTAAAAACTACTTTAGATAACGATAAATTTTTAGTTTATAAAATAGTATATAACTTTGTCAATATAATGACTAATTATTGTTTATCTCTAAATTAGTTGATATTTAATGATTTTCTTGTAGTGTTTGATGGTTTAGTTGACAGAAACAAAGCTCGATTAGTAGCCAAAGGCTACACATGACATGTTGGGATTGATTTCTAGACATTTTCTCACCAGTAACTAAACTTACTTTTGTAAGGATCTTATTAGTTGTTGTTGATGCGAAAAATTGGAGCCTACAATAGTTAGATATCAACCATGCATTCTTAAATGATGAGTTATTTGAGAAAGTATACATGCATATTTCCCATACTAAGGCAAATGTTTAGGCACCAGATCGTCAACCCCTGACTTTTGTGTTTTCCTTAGTGATTCTATTATATCTTTGAAATATGTCAAACAAGGTATTGTGTCTAAATCTTTTTCAAAATAATAATATTATGTCTTATCATTAGTGACTAATTGTTTGACTATAACGATTACTCAAACTTTTTTAAGTTTCAATTTACACATATATGATCTTCTCTAATAACAAATTTATCATGCTTCTTGCTTTTGACCCCTCTTATGAGAGATTAAAAAAAAACATATAGATATTGATTTTCATTTTATTAGTGAACTTGTTGAAAGACAACTCTTCACTCTCCTTCATGTCAACATAGAGCATAAAATATTTGACATATTTACAAATGCCCTTCTTACTACTACATTCAATCATTTCAACAACAAGTTAAGAATAATCTAACATTTATTCTTCAAGTCGAGAGAGGATATTAGAACAAAATACAATTAGATATTATAAATATTCTATAGTTAGTTATTTTTGTTTCCTTTTATATTCCATTTCTTAGTATACATGTCATTATATATAACATTATATTTTATATAAATGACACATCTTAATTCAATGAATTATTTTATTTCCTTTAATCTTGATATTTGTTGATATAAATAATATTTTAATCATCATTGAAAACATATGTGAATCTAAATATATGTGTTAAAATAAATAATTAAAAATTGTGTGATAATATTACTAAATTTAATGGGGTGCAATAAGAAGCACCATTTTTTATTATTATGCAAGCTAATGGATTGGTCCACCCCGTACCTGGCTCATGCGGGTTGTAGGTTATGCGAGACAGACCTAAACGGGTTAGCGGGCCAAAATAGTGAGTCCACCCGCATTATCACCCTTACATAAAAATCATATTGCTCTCCCAAAGAAGGATACTTGAAGGAGAGTTAGGAGAACATTACTCTCGTGTGTGACTTGAAAGAACAAGAAGAATGCATAGTGCTAATTTAATTATCATTCAATCAAAGGGTGAGTGTTACAAGAGCCAAAATATCTTATTTATAAATGCATAAAACCCTTGCACCTAATGCCACAAAAATGTGAGCTTAAAATGTGACAAAGAATCAAACCAGAGCATGGTATAGGGGTGAATTTGAGTGTCCTTATGCCTAAAATTGGCATCTTTTACATGATATGAAACTTCAAGTTTCCAAGCTCTCTTCTTCATTCCTTGGTAGAAAATTATTAGGTTTTCTCCATGGTTTTGGGCGTCCAAACAAAGTTCAATTGGAGGCCCAAACAAGGCTCACATATATGAAAGGGGTCTTGCTTACTGGATGGATTAGTATCTTGTTTCCATCCAAAACTTTGATTTTGATTGCTTTTCCAACCTTTAGGATAATTGTTATTATTATTGGAGAACTCACCTTACCTTCCTTGATTTCCTATATAATGAGACTATTCTTTAGATGAGTTATTTTGAAAAGAACAGTGACCATTGGGATGATCACCTCCAAAAAAAAACTCACTTCATTGATTGAATTTGATGATAACAATGCACAACTTGTAATGTTGTGGTAGACTAGATATTTGTTTTGTCAATGCTTCTATCTGCTGTGTCAGAATTTTATTCTGAGCCAAATATGCATTTGAAGTATTATGATCCATCATCCTCTTCTTTGACTCAAGTTGTCTATCATTTTGGGCTTGATAATTTGTTGATATTAATGCATCAATAATCTTTGTTGCTTTCTCTGCATCAATTGCCATCATTGTACCACCAACTACAATGCCTAAAAAAATATTGGTATCAAATCTGAGACCAATATGAAAGATACTCGATTGTGCAATGTCTTCAAACCCATGATTTGGGCATTTCTCAGCATCACCTTGAATCTCTCCCATCTCTCAGATAAGGCTTTTTCTTATCCTTGTCTGAACATAGAAATATCAGACTTTGCTTTTGATGTAGCGAGATAATGAAAAAAAAACCTTTGTAAAATGTTTTCCTCTACATCCTTTCATTTAGTGAGACTCTGATTTGAATGTGATTTGAGTTATTCTTTAGCTTTTCCTGAATGAGAAAGGAAACAAACTCAGATAAACATTGTCAATATCACCTGATTAAAAGCTCATTGTTCCCACTAAATCATAAAATATAGACAAATGTGTGTATGGATCATCATGATCCATTGTTGTAAATCAATGGATATTGATAAAACTGAGGAATGTAGGTTTCATCTCTGAGGCCTTAGTGGTGGCAGGATAGGCTGCGGTGGTTTCTCTTCAGCCATAATGCTCTCTTCTTGAAAAATATTAATGGGAAGGGAAGAAGTGGTTGAAGATTCTTCTCTAGTGTCTCCTTGTTTTTCTTTTTCTCTTTATCTCCTTGTTTCTTCTAATTTCCTTTTCAATCTCTGATTCAAATAATAACTGGTCTTTAGGAACTTGACCTCTTAATATCATATGAGACAACTCACTCAAGGATTAGCACAAGGAGTAATAGCAATCAAAATAAACTTTTAAAATAAAAAAATCAAAATAAATCTGAAAATAAAAAATTAAAAATAATAAAGAAAAAAATTAAAATATTTTACGACTAGTGTACCGTGTCAGAAGTACTAAATTTGTTCCTAAGGACAGTTATCGAACCCACAAGGAATAGTTAAATTCTCAAGTATAATATTTCATTAAATAGAAAATGATAAGTAAAAGTTTGTTAGATATTTGTTATGTACAAGATTACAAGAATGTAAATAAACACTACAAGAAAATCAATAAATAGCAGCAAAATTTAGAGACAAAAAATAATTAGTCACTATATTAAATAATTTAGAAACTAAAAAATTATTGGTATCTAAAGTGGCTTCTATTATTAATAAAAATTTATTAATTAGTTCCTAAATTGGTATCTAAATTAGCTATCTAGATTTTACTTACTAATATTTTAGATTCTAAATTGCTCTCTAAAAGACTAAAAGAGACTAATTTAGAATATAAAATAGTGAGTAGCTAAAACCTTTGTAGCTAAGGGTTAGATACCAATTTAGAAACTATTTTATAAATTTTTATTAATAATAGAAACTAATTTAGATACCAATAATTTTTTTAGTTTATAAAATGGTCTCTAATTTACTCAAATAGTAACTAATTATTTTGGTGTCTAAAATTAGTTTCCATTTAATGATTTTCTTGTAGTGAAAACAAAGTAAAGAGTTGTCTGATTCAATTGAGAAAATTGGGATTGGGGTTCATCCTTTTCACTTTTTTTTTTTAATTTGAAAAGCATAATAATATTCTATCTTTGATTGATATTGATGTCCATATAAAATTCATTTATATCGATTCCTCGCATATAAAATTATTAACATAATCTACTAAATATCAATTTCTCACATATTTATAAAAACTTTTTATCGTTACGAGCAGATGATGTTGATAGCAATTAACATTTCAAATTTATTCCATATTAATCAAATATATTAAGCATTATCATTTAGGTCAGATGCTTAGAAGTATTTTTCAGTCAAATCTAAGGATCAAAATCATGATAAAATGAGCGTTAAGAATAAAATGACAATACCAATCATCAATCAAGAACAAAATATTATATTTAAATATCACCTCAACACTAAGAGTTTGAACAAATTACTCTCAATTCTAAAGGGTAGAATTAGTCACTCATGTTGGTCGTTATAAGCATGGAAAGCAAGAAAAGAAGATATAGGATGTTTCTCCTTGACGGCTACCTCTCCTAGGTTTTTTTTATCTCCTTCTATTCTTCCAATGATATATAGGATTATACCTCACGCCTCATATTTAAGCTAGTTGGACTTGGGCTAAGTAACTTCTCTCGCCTAAGCAAGCTACAACTTGCTTAGGTGAGTTGGAAAAGAAAAGGTCCAACTTTTCTGAAGTAATCTCGCCTAGGCGAAATGGGGCTCGCTTGGGCTCGCTTGAATGAGTTCCTCTAGAGTTTTGAGCGTTCCAACTTTCCTTTTTCATCTTATCTATTCTCCTTTAGCCTTTTCATCTCCATTTTCCCATATAATCCTGAAATTAACACAAATTTGAATAAATTGTTCTTATTCATATTATAACCACAAAATATGTAAAAAGATTTAAATTCATAAATCATAGGTTAAATTATAGTTATTTTATTAATAAATATTCATAAGTGTTTGTCTTTTAATATGAAATATTACTAAAATATGACACTTATCAGTATACCTCTACAAAATCCTACAAAAAAATGCATTTATACATTCTATACATGACTAAGATGAAAGAAGAAAATCCTAGTGTTGTACTCTTTGAATGTTTAGTCCTTCCTTGAAGCTTCATCTTCTTCTATCCTCTCAGTCAAATTTTTTGTGCATAGTTGATTTCCATAATATAGATTCATGTTATATGTACCTTTCTACATCAGTTAAGACTTGAATCAAATGGTGAAATCAAAATTCTATCATGGTAGATGAAGGAGATGAGTGTGGATGAATGATATAAATGTGGATGTAGGAGATGAATGTAGATTATATAAAAGAGTGAGAGAGAAAAATTGTAAGTGGAGATTTGTCAATCTGAACTTTTGTATTAAAAATAATACACGATTCTTATTTATTTCTTATGAAAACACATGAATTCTTAGCATATAAACTAACATATAAAAATTAAAGATATATTCTATTAGTGTATCTAATCGATGTTAACTTAAATAAATAATAAAATAAATAAAATTAATGTCGATCTAGTCGACACTAACTTAAATAAATATAAATACTAAAAAGATAAGATTAATCTGGATAGTTAACATTAATCTAACACTAAAAGAAATATTTTTAGTTATTAAAAAAATTAAAAATATTTAACATCAATTTAATTAGAATGGCTTAAGTCAACTCTATTAATTCTAACATTAAAAAAACTCTAATAACGTCAAATAAACTGATATTAATTAACACAAATATTTTTATTTATTAAAAATTTAACATCAACTTAAATTTAACTAAACCCCTGTTATATTCTTGTAGTAAAGATCGGTTTATGAGTTTTATATAATATAGAATTAAATTTAAAAATAATTGTAAATTTTTTTACTTTTAAAAAAAATGTGCCTTTTACTTGTTGTTAACAATCTCTAATAACATTGAATTTTTTTTTATGTTTTCTGAAAACTAATTTAATTAATTCTTATAGTATAACGTGTACTCGTGAATTTAGCAACAATTATATATTATCAGTGATATAGATACAGTTTTTCATGTGATCTGAAAATAACTATTGTTCTGCAAAATATAAATGTCTCTCTTTGCTAATAATCATTAGAAAAGCTTGAATTGTGCAGGAATAAATAAGATGGGGGAGAAGAGTTAATTAGAGAAAAGATTTAGAAATCTATATAGGCATATTCAGAAGAGAATATTACGCCATATAGTCAGAAAAGGGCACTAATGGTTGATGGTGGTACACGGCTGACAGAAGGAATTTCCCTAAATCGCAGGAAGATATTATATGCACCTGCCTTTGCTGTGCTCACAAAGTCTTCACATTATATGGTTATGGTGAGGAGGCATATGCATGTAAATGATGTTTCAACTTGTTCAGTCTAAAGTTACACATATGTAGTTGGGCATCTAAAAAGCATGACCTCATCTTTCTTTTCAAACTGCTTTCTTCAACTTCACCTATTTCTTCCTATAAATACTCTACCATACCACCTTATTTCAATCAACCCTCATAGTTTCTGTTTCCTATATTTCCTCCTCAGATCCATTAGATCGAATTCAGATCTTCATCTGATGCTTTTGGACTTCTAAAGGTAATCTAAAGGCATCTCTCTCTGTAGTCTCAACAAATTTTCCCTTTCTTTTCTCCTGCTGTACTTTTTCTCTCTGGAAAACAATTTTGTCTACTGCATATATCAAGATGGAGAAGGTTATCAGGTTGGCAACAGACAAGGGTGTGGTGGTTTTCACCAAGAGCTCTTGTTGCCTCTGCTATGCAGTCAACATTCTGTTCCGTGAACTTGGAGTCAACCCTGTGGTTCATGAAATTGACAAAGACCCTGAAGGCAAGGAAATGGAGAAAGCCTTAACTAGGTTGGGTTGTCCAGCACCTGTTCCAGCAGTGTTCATCGGAGGGACGCTTGTGGGGTCCACCAATGAGGTCATGTCCCTCCATCTTAGTGGTTCACTCACTAAAATGCTGAAACCATATCGATCTTTATCTTAAAGAAGAGTGCACATGCAACTTAAGACATGCTCTTCCTACCTTGATTGGAAGAATAACCATTCACTATACATATGGCTCCAATGATGAGCAGAGTAGTAACTACTAAGCCTAATATTGGATATGATCCATGCACGTATCAAGTAGTTAATTTCTACCATTTAAATGTAATGTTATAATTATTCTTAATGATGTTTTATTTATATAGTTGTACTGATGTACGTCCAAGTAAATTATGTTGTTGAAAGTTCATATATATATATATATATATATATATATATAGGCAGGTACTGTTAATTCCAAACTTGGCAAAATTTTGGTTATGTAAAAATTAAATCACAGATGATGATGAGATGAGTGATCTGAAAAGCATATCTGAAAAGTTGCAACCCTTTATGGATCTCAGAAAAATCTCCTCCAGTTCTCTCCCTCCTTTCTTTTTCGCCCTTTTCTACAATCTCTAACCAGAAACCGTTATTATTGAATAAACTTAAGTCATCATCCTCGTAACATGAAAATAACTGCAAACACTTGCTTTTGAATATAAGTGTGCACTTTTCCTTGTAAAGAAAATATTCTGAGGTAAGATCTGTGGGCATCATAAATAGCAAAAATCTTAAATCGCATGCAAACCCACTGTGGTTTTGTCTGTCTCAATCTGCTACGTGACCACTTCTGTTCATGTATTCTCTCATGGTTTTCTCGTCAAAAATATAAAATAAACCTTATATATGTCCATGGTATATGGTATATGGTATATAATATATAATATATAATGTAGTAAATGAGGCTTTAAAAGACTAACAACATTGATTTTTCGAAACGATCATTGGTAAGGACTTATTTGCGGTGTATTGTACAAGTTCCCTATGATACAACAGAAACTTTCCAAAAATTTTCGATGATCAAAACTAGCAAGTTACTCTTAAAATATTTATGATTTAAAATAAAAGAATAAATGAAGAGATAGAAAAAGGAAAGAGGTGAAAAGGTGAGAGGAAGAAGAAAGGTGTACGGTGAGTGAGTTGAGGAAGATGAAGAAGTGTGAGTGAGAGATGCATTTCTGAAGCGGATGGAGCTCTCTTTTTATAGGGAGAGGAACCAACAAATTTGTTGCAACTTCCACACCCACGTGATTCTGTTTCAGCATCTCAACCCTAAAGAAAATTGGAAGAAATTGTGCGAGGATCGTGGGAGAAGGAGGAAACATGCATGGATCATGGTAGACCTAATCTTGAGGAGAAGAGTCAAGGAGAAACCCTAACTGCAACGGTGAAGGGTTCCACAGATTTTTTTCGAAAAGTTGTTGCATTTCCACAACCTCCAAATTTTCTGCAACAACAAGGTCTAGCCTTTTCAATACAGGTATATGCGTTCGATTTACAACAATCCCCCACATATTACAAAAGATAAAACATAGAAAAAAAGTAAGAAAGAATTATGAAAATCCTGGGTTCATCTAAGATGTAATGCATCAGAGCTGGTATAGCAAGCTCATATATATGAACTAGTCTTAGATTGATGAACTTAACACATAGTGTAGTTGGTATAGCAAGCTATATGAACCAAGACACTTAGTATGTGTTAGAGGTTTACCAATCACAATCACCCCCACATTACTTGTTGTTATCGTTGTGTTGCGCTTACTAGGCCATGCGCGTGCCCGACATTCATGAGTGCTATAGAGATCTTGTCAAGATCTCATGCAAGCGACCCAACTTGACACTTATATAGGTGATTTCATCAAGTGGATGCTACAAATGATACACCACCTATAAGGGATATGAAAATCATTAAAACTTTGTTAATCATTAAAAATCTTCTACCTCAAAATTTTAATCACAAAGTTTATCCTCTTGATCATGTGTCTAGCACTTTCACACACACCATAGGAATGGACAAAGTTGATCTTAAATCAATATTAGTGCTAGCAGAACTAAAAAGTGACTTGTTTTTACCCTTATGAACCTTATTCATGGGATCTCTAATCACAAAGGTTGGATTTCCATCACTTGTTTGTTTGTAGGTGGCTTAACTCTCATTCCCCTCGATCTAACATTAATATCCGCTCTAGAAAACACTTTGTCCTCAAAGTGTAGTCTTAAGTGCAATTGGGCTGCTGGTGCTTCTTGTGAGGAATGCACAAGAGCAAGCGGCGCACCAAACCTTAATGCACAAGAGCAAGCGGTACCCCAAACCAACCCTAGCAAACCCATAATGCCCTCGCGGCCCAATTTCCTGTTGCACCCCCGCAGTCCAATTTCCTACTACAGCCCATATCATTACCAAAACACTCAACCCCACAACTAAACAAATGCTCAAACGGTCCAACCCCAGCACAAGAAGTACCAGCAGCTCAATTACACTTAAGACTACATTTTGAGGACAAAGTGTTTTCTGAAGCGGATAGTAATGTTAGGATAGACCCAATAGCATACAAGCCCAATCTATGTTAACCTAAATCTAGTTGCAAAACAGATCCATGATATTGCAAAATAAAAAACATAAAAAAACAGAGTATGTGCAGATCTTTCGGAGGTAGTGGAAGATGTTACCGTTGCAGAGTTTCTTGGAGGTAGTGGAAGAGGTTGCAGAAATGCAACAACTCTGCGAAATATCCGAAATCCCTTACCGTTGCGAGATAGGGTTTCCCTTTTTCGTTTGCAAGTTGGGTCTTCCACCTTTACCGGCACGTCTCCGGCGTCACCTTCACCTGAACCGCACTCTCCTCTTCTAGTGGGTTGTTGAGCTTCTCACCTTGCCTATAAATAAGAGGCACGAGAATGCTCCTTCACACATCTTCTTTGCCTCTCCTTTTTCAGCAACTAAAAGCTGCAACCTTTCCTCTTCCTCCCCTTATTCACACTTTTCTCTTTCTCTCTCTTCATTCATTATTTTACTTTATTATATTTTTTTTTCTGGATACATTGGGTTCTTACTCTATCAAGAGTAACTTGCTAGTTTTGATCCTCGGAAATCTCTGGGAAGTTCCTGTTGAATCCTGGGGGACTTGCGCAATACACCGCGGATAAGTCCTTACGGACAGTGATTACTCACGCCTCGGGAAACCAATTTTGTTCGTTTTTAAGCCTATATTACTACAATCGTAAGGACTTATGGCTGAAAATCCGAACAACAACGACAACACCGCTATGGGAACATCAAATGTTGTTTCCGCAACGCAAACCATTTTTGCGAAACCATTTCCGGACGTCTCCAAAATTGAAGTCTTCACCGGTCAGAACTTCCGACGTTGGTAAGAACGCGTGTCCACACTATTGGACATGTACGGAGTTGCTCATGCACTTACAACTGCCAAACCCCACTCAACCACGGCTGCGAAACAAGTTGACGACTGGATCCATGCGAATAAGGTATGCCGTCACACTTTACTCAGTGTGTTATCTAACGATCTGTTCGATGTTTATGCTTCTTATAAGAATGCGAAAGACATTTCGGATTCTCTTATCCTCAAATATACTGTCGAAGACATCGTCAGACAAAGGTTCGTAATTGCAAACTACTACCGCTGGGAGATGATCGAAGGCAAAGACATCAAAATCCAAATAAACGAATATCACAAGCTGATTGAAGATATCAAAACTGAAAGCATAACCTTGCCGGATGAAGCTTATGACATGTTTTTAACTTATAAAGCGGAGGTAGAAAATCAACTGAATAAGAAAATTAAGAGAATTAGATCAGATAGAGGTGGTGAATATGTTTTATTTAATGATTATTGTGTAAAAGAAGGTATTATTCATGAAGTAACCCCACCATATTCACCTGTCTAATGGAGTAGCTGAAAGGAAAAATAGGACTCTTAAAGAAATGATGAATGCCATGCTTATTAGTTCTAATGCTCCTGATAATTTATGGGGTGAATCTTTGCTTACTGCGTGTTTTTTACAAAATAGGATACCACATAGGAAAACTGGTAAAACACCCTATAAGTTGTGGAAAGGTTATCAACCTAACCTGAAATACCTAAGAGTGTGGGGGTGTTTAGCTAAAGTAATGTTACCTGATCCTAAAAAAAGGAAAATAGGCTCTAAAACATCTGATTGTATGTTCTTAGGATATGCAGAACATAGTGTTGCTTATAGGTTTCTAGTTCTTAATAATGATATAATTGAACGTAACACTATAGTAGAGACGAAAAACGCTGAGTTCTTTGAACACATCTTTCCTCTAAAGAGTAGTGGTACATCTGAACAACCTATAGATAGTGCTAGTGATACCTTGAGTGAGGATGTTAGAAGAAGTAAAAGACAGAGAAAGGAAACATCTTTTGGAGATGACTTTTATACTTATCTAGTTGAGAATGATCCAATAAGTTTTGTAGAAGCTACTAGTGCTCCTGATGCTAAACATTAGGATAAGGCCATTAAAACTGAGCTTGATTCAATAAAGAAAAATAATACGTGGACCTTAGTAGATCTGCCTAAAGGAGCAAAACCCATTGGTTGTAAGTGGATCTTTAAGAAGAAGTACCATCCTGATGGATCCATAGAGAAATACAAGGCAAGATTAGTAGCTAAAGGGTTTACTAAAAAACATAACATAGATTACTTTGATACTTTTGCACCTGTTACTAGGATTTCCTCTATTCGTGTATTGCTAGCCTTAGCATCTATCCATAAGTTGGTAATTCACCAAATGGATGTTAAAACAGCTTTTCTGAATGGTGAATTAGAAGAGGAAATTTATATGACTCAACCTGAAGGATGTGTAGTTCCAGGTCAAAAGGAAAAAGTATGCAAACTTTTAAAATCTTTGTATGGTTTGAAACAAGCACCAAAACAATGGCATGAAAAACTTGATAATGTTTTACTTTGTGAAGGTTTTTCTACAAATGATGCTGATAAATGTGTGTACTCTAGATCTGAAAATGGTGAATATGTCATTATATGTTTGTATGTGGATGACATGCTAATTTTTGGTACATGCAATGATATAGTTTTTCAAACAAAATTGTTTCTTGGATCTAAGTTTGAGATGAAAGACATGGGTGAAGCAAGTGTGATTCTAGGAGTTAAAATCATAAGGAAGGGAGATAGTATATTACTATCCCAAGAAAAATACACTGAGAAACTTCTAAAGAAGTTTGGTTACTATGACTTTAAGTCAGTGAGTACCCCTTATGATGCTAACTCTAAATTAAAGAAGAACAGAGGAGAATCTATTTCTCAAACTCAGTATGCCTAGATAATTGGGAGCTTATTGCATTTAATGAGCTTTTCTAGACCAGATATTGCTTATGCAGTAGGTAGATTGAGTAGATACACTCAATGTCCTAGTCAGGATCATTGGGAAGCACTTGCGAGACTCATGAAATACTTGAGAGGTACAATGGATTATGCCATTGAATATAATGGATTTCCCGCTGTGCTAGAAGGGTACAGTGATGCTAACTGGATCTCTGATTCAGATGAGACAAAATCCACTAGTGGTTATGTATTTACACTTGGGGGTGGTGCAGTTACATGGAGATCAGCCAGACAAACTATTATTGCAAGATCAACAATGGAATCTGAGTTTGTTGCTCTAGGAATGGCTGGTAGTGAAGCTGAGTGGTTGAAAAACTTCTTAGCAAACATTCCTTTAGGAATGAAACCAACCCCATCTGTATCAATGCATTGTGATTGCCAATCGGCAATAGCTATAGCTAAAAATAAAAGCTACAATGGAAAGAATAGACATATACAATTGAGACATAATTTGGTGAAACAATTGTTAAAGAGTGGAACGATTTCTATTGACTATGTCAAGTCAGAACGGAATTTGGCAGATCCTCTGACAAAACCCCTAGGGAGAAAAATGATTTTAGAAACATCGAGGGGAATGGGACTTAAGCCACTTGCAAACAAACAAGTGATGGAAACCCAACCTTTGTGATTGGAGATCCCATGAATAAGGTTCATATGGGTAAAAACAAGTCACTTGTTAGTTCTGCTAGCACTGATATTGATCAATTTTGTCCATTCCTATGGTGTGTGTGAAAGTGCTAGTTACTGCATTTTCGAGAGGATAAACTTTGTGATTAAAATTCAGAGGTAAAAGAGTTTCAATGATTTACAAAGTTTTAATGAATTTCATATCCCTTATGGGTGGTGTATGATTTGCAGCATACACTTGATGAAATCACCTATATGAGTGTCAAGTGGGGCCGCTTGCATGAGATCTTGGCAAGATCTTTATAGCACTCATGAATATCGGGCACGCGCATGGCCTAGTAGCGCAACACAGCGATAACAGCAAGTAGTGTAGGGTGTATTGTGACTAATAAACCTCTAACACATACTAAGTGTATTGGTTCATATAGCTTGCTATACCAACTACACTATGTGTTACGTTCATCACTCTAAGTCTGGTTCATATAGCTTGCTACACCAAATTGGATGCATTACATCTTAGATGAACCCAGCAATATGTGGGGGATTGTTGCAAAACAGATCCATGATATTGCAAAATAAAAAACATAAAAAAACAGAGTATGTGCATATCTTTCGGAGGTAGTGGAAGATGTTACCGTTGCAGAGTTTCTCGGAGGTAGTGGAAGGGAGGTTGTGGAAGAGGTTGCGGAAATGCAACAACTCTGCGAAATATCCGAAATCCCTTACCGTTGCGAGATAGGGTTTCCCTTTTTCGTTTGCAAGTTGGGTCTTCCACCTTTACCGGCACGTCTCCGGCGTCACCTCCACCTGAACCGCACTCTCCTCTTCTAGTGGGTTGTTGAGCTTCTCACCTTGCCTATAAATAAGAGGCACGAGAATGCTCCTTCACACATCTTCTTTGCCTCTCCTTTTTCAACAACTAAAAGCTGCAACCTTTCCTCTTCCTCCCCTTATTCACACTTTTCTCTTTCTCTCTCTTCATTCATTATTTTACTTTATTATATTTTTTTTTCTGGATACATTGGGTTCTTACTCTATCAGGAGTAACTTGCTAGTTCTGATTCTCGGAAATCTCCGAGAAGTTCCTGTTGAATCCTGGGGGACTTGCGCAATACACTGCGGATAAGTCCTTACGGACAGTGATTACTCACGCCTCGGGAAACCAATTTTGTTCGTTTTTAAGCCTATATATGTTAACCTAAATCTCACATATATAAGTGAGATATTTTGGAAACAAGGGAACAAGAGAAGAATTTTAGTAAATCCTAGTTTAGTAGTCTCGGTAGTCTGTAGGCATAATCATAATTAATCATAGTATAGCTCTTTAATGTTCTATCGGTGCTTTCATTAACGTTTTCCATGCCTCCCAAACTTCAATCTAAAGACCTTGAAGAAATCCTGCAAGCCATCCAAGAACGACTCTCAGCTATACAAGCTCAAATGGAGGCCGCCAAAACCAGACAGACAAATATCGAAGTCAGGAATGAATTTATGCATTTGTCATTCACATCTTTCATAAACCACATTTCCTCTCTACCACCTCCTAATTGTTTCCCACATAATGGTACACAGAATGAGTCCCACACTCAGTCCCCACCATGAGACCACAAAAACAACAACTCACTGCTTTTGAAGGCTTAGACCGCCCGCGCCTCAACCGTCGCGTCGCTAGTGTCATCAGCCCTGCGCACACCAGGCTTTGTTCTGCAACACCACTACCGACATCAAGATTCATTCAATTGCCAGCACCCTAACTGTCGTTGCGGCGCCCAAGGTCGCCTGCAACTACACCGTCCTCATCCATTCCAATTTTTGCACCCCACCCCCCTCCCCTTCATTCACTTTAGAACACCAAAAATAGTTTCTCCCATTAAAAAAAAGGAAAAGAAAGAAATGCAACAACAGCAATTGTGTGCGGTGCACCAAACCCTAATACACAAGAGCAAGTGGCGCCCCAAATCAACCCTAACAAACCCAAAACGCCCCCTGCATCCCTATTTCCTACTGCACCCCACATCACTATCAAAACACTCTACCCCACCACCAAACAAATGCTCAAACGATTCAACCCCAGCACAAGAAGCACCAGCAGCCCAATTGCACTTAAGATTACACTTTGAGGACAAAGTATTTTCTAAAGCGGATAATAATGTTAGGATAGGCCCAATAGCATACAGGCTCAATCTATGTTAACCTAAATCTCACATATATATATATATATATAAAAGTGAGATATTTTGGAAATAAGGTAACAAGAGAAGAATTTTAGTAAACCCTAACTTAGTAGTCTTAGTAGTCTGTAGGCATAGTTAATCATAGCTAAACTCTTTACTATTCTATTATGCTCCTACTTAACCCAAATAAAATTAATTGGCTCAACATCCTCAAACCAATCATTAAAAAATATATAATATATAATGTATTGTACATATTATTTATGTAATCTATATAAATTCTTAGACAATTCATCCACACATTTTTTTATGTTCCTCCAAATATATTGTATAAATATTCGTAATAGCACCATCCATACTATCACAGTTTAATAAAAAAATATATAACAAAAATAACATAATCAATGTACAAAAATAATTAATTATTTCAAACATTCCAGACACAACATTTATTTAATTCATCTCACCAATTCAACACTACTCATAGAAATATTTTGATCATTGGATATCTTCTCACTCTTATATCTATTAACAATTTAGATTATTGACATATGATTCGTGAGCGATAAAACTATTTATTTGAGCTATATATAGTAGTTTCTTGAGAGAGATGAACAAACTTTATAACTCAAGTATTTTATTTTAATTAAACAAACAAGTGTTTTCAATTTAAAACCTTTTCTTCTCTATATACTATTGAAACTAAACTTGTTTTAATTCAATTAAGATTTAAAGTAATTTCCAGGTAAACAACATATCATTCAAAATACTAATTTCAAATATCAAATTATCATTTATAGTGTTATGAACCGAGTTCGATATTGCGTATAAACATGTCATGTACCGATATTCATATTTAAATACATTACATTAATGTCATGTCAGCGCAAATCAAATGATTTCGAATAATCACATTACAAGAAAATCATTGAATAGAAACCAACTTTATAAACAAAAAAAATAACTAGTTGTTATATTGACTAAATTATAAACCATTTTAGAAACTAAAAAAATTGTTGGTTTTTAAATTAATTTTTATTGTTGATAAATAGTTTCTAAATTGGTATCTAATTAGCTACCAAGATTTTTACAACCAAATTTAGAATCTAAATAATTGGTAGTTAAAACACCGGTAGCTAATTAAATACCAATTCATAAACTATTTATCAATAATAAAAACTAATTTAGAAACCAATATTTTGTTTAGTCTCTAAAATGGTTTCTAATTTAGTCACTATAACAACTAATTATTTTTTGTCTCTAAAATTGATTTCTATTTAGTAATTTTGTTGTAGTGTCAGCCTTAAATAGGGGACAACATTTATTAATGAATTAGGTCAATAACAACGCCAAAAGAAATAGAGTGGAGATTTTCGTATAGATCAGAGAATACATAAAAAAAAAACAAATTATACACTAGTTAAAAGTTCACATGTTTTTAGTTATACTGAATGACTTAGGTTTGAGATCCTGATCTAAAACATCATCGAAACTCAATTTAATCTAAATTGTTTTTATAAACACTCAATTTAATCTAATGTCTCTCACTAAATCAAGACAATATGTAAATCCAGTATAATCATCATTTATATACACTTGTATACAATTTAATCTCATCATCAGATAACTCCACCAATAACTTCTTATTTCATCATCAAAATTCAATAATTCAAATACCAACAACAAAAACGACAAAATTAAGAATGTGAGGAAAAAAAATCTTAAGAAAAATAGGTCACACATTATCTTATACTTCTTGTCTTCTAATTTATGTACTTTTATTGAGAAAAAAATCACTTCAAAACTCTAGAAAAATATTGGTTTGTATAATATATAAATTTTATAATTTTGAAATAACACTATAAGAAAAAAAGGTTTTAATAGAGGTTATTTAGTGGAGGTTAATATAATCTTAGGAATTGATTTAATTAATGGAGGTTTTTTCTAAAACCTCAACAAAATAACGGAGGTTTTTTAACCTTAGCTAAATTCCAAAGGTTTATTCTAAAACCTCAGTAAAATAACATAGGTTTTTTTAACCTTTATTAATTTCCAAAGGTTTATTTTAAAACCTCCGCAAAATAACGAAGGTTTTTTTAACCTTCGTTTATTTTAAAACCTCCACAATATAGCGAAGGTTTTTTTAACCTTTGTTAATTTACAAAGGTTTATTTTAAAACCTCCATAAAATAACAAAGATTTTTTTAACCTTCGTTAATTTCCAAAGGTTTATTTTAAAACCTTCGTTAAATTCTAAATATTTATTCTAAAATCTCATCAAAATAATAGAGTTTTTTAATTTTTTTTAAGTGTCAAAAGTTTATTGTAAAACATCAATAAAATATTTTATATTTTCTCAATTCTTAATATATAGATATAATTAAATTTTTTAGTGAGTTTAGCCTAAACTGGTATACATATTTAAATATGCTTTGAACTTAGGTCTTAGAGGTTGATTCATTAATTGAAGTTAGAAGGCACTTCATTAATTGAAATTATTATTCAATTCTTAAAGATTGTTTTTATGAATTTCAATAAGTAAAAATAAGTTGTGTGTGAAGTGACATTAACTTATCACATATATACATCATCATAATTTATTTTTTTGGTTACATTTGCAGTATCAAATTTTGAAGAATCAGACACTGGAAACTATTCATTATAATAATATTAATAATAATATTTATAATAATATTAATAAAAATATTTATAATAATATTAATAATAATATTTATAATAATAATAATATTTATAATAATATTAATAATAATAGTAATAATATTAATAATATGAATAATATTAATAAATATTAATAATATGAATAATATTAATAAATATTAATAATATGAATAATATTAATAATATGAATATAATATTAATTATAATAATAATATTAATAATAATATTAATTATAATAATAATATTAATAATAATGTTAATATAATATTAATATGTATAAATTATGTTAATAATAATAAGTAAAATAAAAATGATAATATGACCAAAGAACTTTTTTGGTTTAGTGGTTAATGAAACCTATGGTATTTAATGGAGGTTATGAAAGCCTTTTCCTGGGGTTTAAAAAAAACCCTGGGAAACACGTTCCCCAGGATGGTTTAGCGAGGGAAATCGCAACCCAGGATAAACCACTTAATGAAAGTTTTAACCTTTGGTAATGTAAAAATAAACCCTCGTTAAAACCATTTTTTCTTGTAGTGTAATAAAATATTCATTCTCTGTTTAATTTAATATTTCCTTTATAACTTATAAAATAAGTTCCTACACTACTATTAAAAGTTAATCACATTTAAGTCATACACGAAAAGTTAAAATATGTTTTATATTTCAAACAATAAATATTTTTTTTACATAATATTATAAAAAAAAGTGGTATACTTAATAAAAATCAAAAGTAATTATAAGAAATATAACAAAAATGTGTAATAAGATTTTCTTCTTAATAACAAAGAATAAATTAAGAATAAACAGAATTAAATGAAATATTAGGATACTCAACACTTATACAAAATAAAGTTATATTTTCAAAATAATTTCAAAAAATCTAAAGTTTAACAACTAAATAAAAAAACTATGAACATCTACACACCCTAAATTTTTTTATTTTTTCTTTTGTTGATATGTGTTAAACAATGGTGTACTTAACATATGACACATGAGATTAAACCAGTCCCATAGATTTGTAAAGATTTATAAAATTATTGTTATTTTCCATGTCATCAAAAATTGATTGTCTGATTTTTTTTTTTAAGGTCTGTTCGTTTTCAACGACAGATTTACCAGATGAATACTAGGTAGGGAATAAAAAGTAACAAAAGCACAAAAACTAAAAGTTAAAAAATTAATTAAAAACAAAAAACGAAATAGAAGTATTGTAACGTTCTTTTTTCAAAAGATTTATAAAAGGAAGTCGCGAATATATAAACAATTATAAGCATAAATTTATTATAAAATATTATCATGTGAATACATAATGAATTTTGGAAAAGATATTTTATTATATTTACACATATAATTATTATATTAAATATTAAATATATATATTATTTTTATATAATTAATTCTTATTATTAAATTATTAATTTTTATATTATATAAGTAATTATATAACATAATATAATATAAATAAAAAATTATTTTATTAAAAAGTAAAAAATATTAATAAATATATAAAATAAAAATGAAAATAAAAAATATTAATAATAAATTTATAAAATAATAACAATAAAAGAATTATAAATAATAAACAATGATAATAAAATTAAACAATGATAATAATAATAGAATTATAATTTTTTATTTGTTTAGAACTAATCTATAATAATAAAAATAAATTACTTATTATATATATATATTAGTTTTTAAAAAAAAAATTGATTATATCTATTAAATCACTTTAAAACTCTCTTTTCCATCTTTTCCGCTTCCTAAAATTCATCTCTCAATCCAAATAAAATATTAATGATTAAGATTTTTACTACACAAATTATAATCAGAATCACAAATTTAAGACTTTAATTTTATAATCATCTTATGGTGACATAAATATAAAATTGAAGACTTTATTATAAAAATAAATTAATACACTAAAAAAAAAGGTTTATTATCATGGGATAAAAACGGAGGCTAAGTATGAAAAACCTACGCAAAAATGTCATTATCGTCGGCATAGCGTTAATAAGAATTTTGAAGCTAATATACTCAACGTAAACATATTGGCGGGTGCGGCGACACATGGCGGGGGTTTTTTGCGTATGTCAAGCGTGGGCTTAGCCTACAAGAAGTTTAGAAATTTATAAAAAATTGTGAGTTTTACCTACGCTAAGCTCACACAAAATTATATTAGCGTGGGTCAAACCTTCAAAATGTCCAAGTAGTTATAAAAAATTGTGAGTTTGACCTACGCTAAGCTCACACAAAATTATCTCATATTTTGAAGTTACAGTTACATTATGAAAATTAAACTCTTTAAACTCTCTCATATTTTCAGGTTGCTTACCTTGAAGATCCTGACAAATTCACTCAAATACATTTCAATCACATGTACTTGGCGTCCATCCTGCAATAAAGAAGCACAAAATTCTCCTTTCAATTATGAGCTATGCTTTTACTGTTTTACTACATTCTCCTTTTTGTGTGTAAAGGGAGTTTGATAAACTTTTAATGACAACGCATGGAATCTTGCATTGTGTCCCATTTGGTTGGTTCAATTGAATAATATGACTCACAAACACCATTTTTATGTGATTATGATACAGAACAATAAAGATGAACAATGTTTTTATGAGTTTTTTTCCTTTTTAACTGTTCTTATGCATCTTCTTAATGTTCCAATTCTCCATCCTTTTTCCTAATTAGTCTTCCTATGACTGAACTACATATATATTTATATTAAGAATGAACTACATATTTATATTAAGAAAGGTGTTTCACAATTCTACAAACTTACAATATCTTTTTATTGATATGCAAAATCAATGAGTTTTTATTAGTGAAAACAGTCTGATATGTGAAAACAGCTTGAGACACCAACTTGATTATGAGTTTTATTAGACTCAGTATTAAAAACTTTCCACGACTTATATTGGTGATGTTGAAAAAACTGAATGACTTCACCATAGCAATAACCTGTATCTTTTCCTTAGATGAACAATCACTAAACAATCAAATTCATGTGTAGGTGAACAATGCAGGAATCAATGGGTTTGATACATATCTAAATGGCATGGTCAATGAGCAGTTTTTTTTACACTGTGTGAGGATATTGTTCTCTCTAGATTAAAGGCTTCTAAAAGTCATTTGGCTTCTTTACTCTAATGCAGGTGCCTTAAAAAATTAACTGGAACGAGCTACCTCGACTACCTCAATTTTGGTTAGATGAAATTCTAGTTTGCAGAATTCGGCTTCTCTACCTCTGCCTTTTTTTCTCATCTCCTCTGTATGAATTAAAAAATTAGAGACTTTGTGCAATATGTTACCTAATACCATGATTAAGTTTTGGACACAACATAGTACCACGTTTCATCTCATCCCTCACTTCTTCGTCTTCCTGTCATTCTTGCTAAAAAAAAGCTTCAAAGAAATGGGAAGTTCCCAGAGATACAAAAAGAAAATTATATACACTACTGTTACCACTATCATATTCATCTGGATGCATTGAATTCGAACAGTGTCAAACATACAAAACTAATGAAAACCAGTGAATCCAATATCATTGAGAATACAAAATACAAAATCACAGAGAATCACTGAAAATCAAAACACAATGTTAGGGCAAAACTGAGAGAATCACTGAAAATCAAAACACAATGTTAGGGCAAAACTGAGAGTAGAAATCAAAAATAAAATTACACATAACACAAAAAGAAAGGAATCGAAATGAAAACCTAGGGCAAAACCGCGAAGACTCCGTTGGCACGCTGCTTATGAACGACAGTGCTCAAGCTGAAGCTGAAGGCTATTCGAGACTTCCCCCTAGCATGCTGCTTCCCGAATGAACCTTAACAATAGCTGAAGTTGAAGGCTATTCTCTGGCACGCTGCTTCCCAAATGAACCTTAACAATTAAGAATAGCAACACTTTTCCGAATGAACCTTAACAATAGTTGAAGCTGAAGGCTATTCTCTGGCACGTGCTTCCCAAATGAACCTTAACAATTAAGAATAACAACACTTTCAGAAAAAGGGTTTAAAATTTTCTCAAAATATTCAAAACCTTAACAATTAAGAATTTTCAAATAAATACAAATTAATTGTTTGCATGGGCTTCACCTTCAGAATTTAATTATTTGTTTAAATTTAATTTAAAATATTTAGCGTGGTTCAAACATTTAAATTTTTATTATTTTTATACTTTTAATAGTGGTTTGTTCCACCCACGCAACTTATTTTTTAATTTTTTTTTAAAGTTTGTGTGGGTATAACCCACGCTTTCTCACATTTTATTTGAATTTTGTGAATAGTGAAAGCTTATTTGACACTATTTAGTGTCGACATAAGACCTTCGCTTTTTTTTTCAGCTAAATAAGCAATTTCTTGTAGTGAAAACATATTTTTCGTTAATAATGAAATAAAACATCAATTATTAAAGTGTGAGTTTTATCAAACTTATGTAATAAAATAAAAGTTATAAAAAGAATTTAAAGTGATATCACATAAGAAAACAGAAAAAAATAAAATCCCCTTTCATATGTAAGGTAAATCATGAGGTATAGGTTAACAATATTACTATGTGTTAGGTTAATAATGTCAATAATTTTATCTAATTTCAGGAACTATAACAAATTTTACTACAAAATTGAAAGAACTAAAATCTACATTCTTTTTAATTGGAAAAAAAATACTCAAGTTTAAAAAAAGACTTAATACTTTTCCGTATAATAATTTTAACGTTTACATATAAATTATACGAACAATTGTAAATGTATTAAATATGATAATAGTTTATGCAGAGATTGAGAATAACACAATTGATTAAATTATATTGATATATAATTTAAGTTGGGACTATTTAGTCTTGTTTTTATTTAGTGTAAGTTATACAAATCTAATATTTTAGATCTTAAAATTACTTTCATTTTTTAATTTTATTTTTCTATCAATTATTTTGTATCTTAAAAAACAAAGAATTTATTTTGTTTTTCATTTATGATACCAAACCAATGTCACGTATCTATAATCCAACTAGATGCAACTATTACTGAGTAGTTTTTCCTCCCACGGTTGCAAAAAAATATTTTAAGAAATTTTGCACTATTTTCTATATAAACCATTAGTCACATTGGTTTATACTCATCCTAACCATATCCACTTTTGGGATTAAGGCAATGAAAGATGGTTACTGCCTCTTTGAAAAATCTCACTATTATACAAATCTTCCACAAACTGCATATCTTTTTATATTCCATATTGTCTCTTTGATTCTCTTTTCTTTTTAACTTACCAATTTATTTGTCTTCATTAGTTATATTAAAACTCCAACACCTCCAACTTTGGTCTTTCTCAATCTTCATCGCTAAATATCTTCTAAAAAAATTCTCTAACCCCCTTCTTCACTTTTTGTGTTCCTCTAATTCAAACTTAATTTCTTTCAAAATTATAGAAATTTGAATTATAATCAACTTATTATGGGTTGATTATGAGACAAAGGGGTGTTTTTTACATCATTTGTCTAATTTTTTTTACAATCTCAAATATACAATGGGGTGGTTTAACTTTGCTCACATGCACATGAAATTTTTTGTAATAGTAAGTGGGGGAGTAGTCTTTGAATTATATGGAGTATTTGGGGATACTTCAACCCTTATACAAAAGATCGTGTATTATAAACTTCACATGCTAACAAAATGACTGTTGCTAAAAAAAATACTCTTACCCCAGTAAATTATAGACACGGAAAGTGAAAGACAAGTACCTATATCCTGACAATGATATGTATATTAAGAATTGGACTTTAACCCTAATTCAACCTTATAAAACTGACTTATAAGATGAGGTTTGCACGCGCTTATATATTATGAAATGTCTTAATCTGGTCAATGTGAAATCAAAAGTGTACTAATGAAGAAAAAAATAGTCTTCCACTACAAGAAAATTATTAAATAGAAACCAATTTTAGAGACCAACCTTGCTCTTGGAATAGTTAACCTTAACACCAGAAGCAAGTTTGAAACACTTCATAATTGCTTTTAAGGTCAAAACACTTTGAGTTGTGGCTTTAAAAAAAATAGGATGTCGTCTGCATATTGCAACATACTCACATTTACTCGTCCTTCCTCGACCTCGATACTCTTTACTATCTTCTCTTTTGTCTGTCTGACAACCCCTACAAGCCCTTCTGTCACAATGAGGAAGAGAAATGTTGTTAATGGGTCCCCTTGCCTTAAGCCCTTCTTTCATTTGAACTCAATAGTTGGACTTCCATTTACCCACACAGATATCGAAGAATATTTTAAGCAATTTTTTATCCATTCAATCCACTTTCCACAAAATCTCAATCTTTCTAGCATGCAATAAATAAACTCCCAACTTATTGAGTCATAAGCCTTTTCATTATCCACCTTGAACACCACACATTCTTTCTTTTTTTCTCTTTACTTCCTCAAATGTCTCATTAGCTACTAGCACACCATCCAACAACCCCCTTCCTTCTAAGAACGCAGACTATTGAGGGTCAATGACTTTATCCAACACCCTTTTCAACCTTGAAGAAAGAATTTTAGATACAATTTTATACACACATCCCACCAACGAAATCGGTCTAAACTCATTCAAAAGTTATGGATTTACAAATTTTGGGACTAGAGTAACAAAAGAAGCATTAGTACCTTTCGTTCAACTTCCACCCTCTACAAAACTTTGTACCGCACTCAAAACATCTCATTTTATAATATCCCAACAAAATTTTATAAAGCCAGAGTTAAAACCATCTGGTCCAGGACTTTTAGAACTGTCGCAATTCCAAACCGCCTCCTTAATTCAACTTCAGAAATAATTCCAAAACATTTCATTGTCCTCTCTTATGATACCCTTAAACCGAACATTATCCCATCTAACTTGTCTTCTTTCCCCCTACTGAACCTTTCCTAAAAAAAATCCTTCATTCTAGCTTTTACTTCAACCGGGTCATCACACCACTGATCACCAACCTTAAGACTACTAATTCCATTTTGCATCCTCCTCCACTTAATACTAGAGTGATAAACCCTGACTTAACCAATTCATCCTTGCTTTTTGCTGCAAAATGGCTTCTTGTTTAACTCTAGCTTGTCCCAAGTCAGCAAAAAGACATCTCCTTTCTTCTCTTCCTTCCACACTTAACTCCTCCTCATCATCTTTTTATCTAGAAGTTGAATTCTCTTTTCTAAATCCACTCTTTGTTGATTGACATCTCCAAATACAGATTTGTTCCAACTCCTTATGTCGAACTTTAACCTTCTCAATTTCTCCTTCAAAACATATAGACCATTCCCCCTAATAACATAGATTTTCCACTTAGTCCTTATGAGCTCCCTAAAATGAACATCTTTTCGCCATACATCGAGACATCTAAACGGTTTTGGACCCCAGTCAGTGTTTGTATCCTTTAAAATTAACACACAATTATCCGAAATTGATCTCCCTTCCGCAAACTATTTACTTCCCGACCACTTCTCTAACAATTCATGTGAAACTAAAATTCTAGTTATTTTTCTCTTAACTATCCCATTAGGTTTATACCAAGTAAACTTTCTTCCCACCAACGGAATATCGACCAGACTAGAATCTTCAATAAAATTATTAAAATTCCATATTTCACTACTATAGTTGACATTAGAGCTTTGGCCTCTTCTCTCCCCAGCAAATCTGATAGAATTAAAATCTCCAGCTACACACCACAATTTTAATGAATGGCCTTTTCTTACCTCACTTAACTCATCCCAAATAATTCTCTTTTCTCTTAAGGAACCAACACAATATATATTAGCTATCGTTATTTCTATTGGGGTTCCTATCTTCCACACTCCTTCAATGACTGAAAAGTTATTCCCGTTTTTGTACCTTTTCATTTCAAAACAATTTTTCTTCCACATAGTGATTAGCCCTTCACCATTATTGACTACCCCATTCTCAATCCAATCAATTTCATTTGACTCCCAAATTTGATAGTAACTTTCCTCATTAATATGTTCACATTTTGTTTCCTAAAGGCAAATAAATCCAACTTATTCTTTTCTAATAAGATCACTAATATACTTCCTTTTTATCCTTCCTCCCAAAACCCCTAGCATTCATACTAATCAGTTCTATCATCTAAAACATTTAGTCCACCCCTACTTTGACCCTCCTTCCTATTGTACTTTTCTTCCATACACTTTAAACTATATAAGACTCCTTCCTCGTTTCCCAAACAAGAGAAACCTAATTCCTTTCCTACATTCCGAATTTTAGTTGCATCCAAAGACTCGTTATTTAACTAAACTAGACGATTGCATTTTTTAACACCATTATCAGAAATGTAATTAGAATTAGACTTTAACCTTGCATCTGTCTTGCGAGACTACTCAGTGGTTCCATCAAGGCATGCATACCCCACCACTTGTGATTTGTTATTGCTACTCTCCCCAACCTTCGACGTCCTCTGTCTAGCACTGCTGATCAACGCATCAAGGTGGTGGAGGTGCACATGCGCGATAGAGCTTAATTAGATAATTGGTAGTTAAAACTTTGGTAGCTAATTAGATACCAATTTAGACACTATTTATCAATAATAGAAACTAATTTAGAAACCAATATTTTTTTTAGTCTCTAAAATAGTATTTAATCCAGTTAATATAGTAACTAATTATTTTTAATCTCTAAAATTGATTTCTATTTAATGATTTTCTAGTAGTGAAATAAGAAAGAATCATAAAAATATAAGTTGCTTGTAAACTTCACCTATTAAAAATATTAATGAAAACAAGCTTCAGTTTCTCAATGAATCTTAATAAAATCAATATAAAAAAAAACTTATAAATTAAAGTTATTTTATAGAATATGCAATTATTAGTAATATTTAAATTAACAATAATAAGTTATAATTTTTTTTAAAAATATGATACTCAAATATTTTGTTTTAAAAAATAAAAATGTCATTCATATAGAGGAAAATGAAATATTTTAACTAAAAAAATGTGATCATGACATTATCTTGACTATGAAATTATAAAAGGAGAAATATAATGATTTTTTTTAAAATAGCACTTAAATATAAGTAACTCCACTGTAACAAATTAGAGTTGAACATTAAACTTAATGACACTACAAGAAAATCATGAAATAGAAACCAATTTTTAGATAAAAAAATAATTAGTTGTTATAGTGACTAAATTAGATACCATTTTTTAGAGACTAAAAAAAATGGTTTCTAAATTAGTTTCTATTATTGTTAAATAGTTTTTAAATTGATGTCTAATTAGCAACCAGAGTTTTTGCTACCAAATTTAGAATCTAAATAATTGGTAGCAAAAACCTTGGTTGCTAATTAGATATCAATTTAGAAATCATTTAACAATAATAGAAACTAATTTAAAAACCAAATTTTTTTTAGTCTCTAAAATAGTCTCTAATTTAGTCACTATAGCAACTAATTATTTTTTATTTCTAAAAATTGGTTTCTATTTCATGATTTTCTTGTAGTGAGTCAAATCCTCAAAATATTTTACCTTAAGAAAGTAATATATTATTCTCAAGTTTTCTTCCACGAAATATTGTTTAGTTTAAATAATTTTATTTTTATATATGTTCTATTTTACATAAGTATATATTAATTAAAATTATTATTTTTTATCAATAATAAATAAATAAAATAAAATGGAGTATTATTATACATAAAAATAAAATGGTAAGAATATCTCTCACCCTTGCACCAAAAAGAATCTTTTACCTTATCTCAACACAGGGAATCTTTAGACACTCTAAAAACCACGAACAACAGTATAACTAATAGATGTAAAAGATATAATGAGTTTTGCTAATAGTATGTAAAATATGACATGATGATATTTTTGGATAAATAGAAGGTACGTATATATTTTTATTGAAAGTGAAAGAGTAATCTTTTGTGCATTAAAAAAATAAAATCATCTATCAGTTAAATAATCGTATTAGTAAAAGACAGTTTGCGGCCAATTAAAAAAATTATGAGTTATGATTATATATAGCTTTTAAAAGAAAGCATCTCTCAAAAAATAATGTACCCTGGTTGAGAAATGTTAAGCTGACGAACGAGTGATTATTTCTCAAATTCAAGTAAAATTCAATCTCTCAAAATTCACTTCCTAATTCAAACAAAATATTTAGAGAAATCACCGAATAAAACTTAAAAAAAAAACTGATAAAAAAATATGAAAATTAAATATTTAAAATAAATAAAATTAATATCAAAATTATCAATAATTTTATTTATTTATAATATTTAATTTTATGTAAGTTATAATCAAATAAATCAATAGTAATTTTATATATTTTATTATTTATTTATACACTTAGATAATTTGGTTTGTGTTATGTGCACTAAGGTGGAGGAATATGTTAGCCACCTTTTCCTAACATATATGAAGTGACTTTAGTAGTGTGGAACGGTTAATTGAGGAATACACGGTTCAACATAATAATGTAAAACATCACTTATGTCAATTCAGATTATTAAAGTTATCTGGGAATAATGGTTGGGAGTGTATGTGGATAGCAATTGTGGAAGAGATCTGAAAACAGATAAATAATATCATTTTTAATAATAGTAGACCTGACCCAATAGAGATTTTTACTATGGCACAACTAACTAGTCTTGAATTACCAGAAATAGAAAGGGGATTTCCTTTAAGTATTTTAATTGGTGTTTAAACCCGATAAGTTGTTTGAAAACTATTAAAAAGAAATCTAGTTGTACTTCAAACTTTTATAAAAAAAAATTACATACTTTTTAGGTCATTCAAAGAGGTAGCATTGTGATGATTGGTGGGAATTATATATGATTGTTATGCTTACATCTTGTACATGGTATTATGGTTGGGAAATGTATTTGGTATGATGTATGGTATTATGGTTGGGAAATGTATTTGGTATGATGTTTGCAAGTGGAAAATAATTGGTTGAGTTAGCATGAGGATGAAAGTGATTATACAAGGGGTGGAAATAGAAAAGAAGGACAAGAAGAGACACAACAACATAAGAAGCTTGCGGAAGACAATTTGGCCAAATAAAGTTCTAATAATTTGTATAAGGTATTGTATTGATGGATCACACATAAATATCAAATGATAAATTGAATGTTGTAATAGATAGACTATACCCTGGAGGAACTTAGGTGTTTTATTCTCATTTAGTTTGAAAGACTTGATGATCTTTGGTACCTTATTGGTTGTCTTCATGAGTAGGTTGAACTTCTTTGTATAAGGATTGAAGAACCTCTTAAGTGCTCCCATATTTATTTAATTAATTCATTACTAATAAAAGAAAAAACCTTTGAGGAATTGCCTTAGCTTATGCTCTCTATATGTTTGATAAAACCATTAGGAAAAGAAAGAATATGTTGAGGACAGTGTTGGATATAATAAAAGTAAGTAGATGATTTTGGTATGGATGGCATGTGATATGTAATAAGATTGGAGTATTTCTGAAATACTCATATTTATTAATTCTTTACTTGTTATAAAAAGAGTGAAAGTGAAAAAAGTGAAAGTAAAAGTTACTGAAATTTCACTACAAGACAAGCATTAAATAATAACTAAATTTAGAGACAAAAAATAATTAGTTACTATATTGACTAATTTACACTAATTTAAAGACTAAAAAACTATTGGTATCTAATGTGGTTTCTATTATTAATAAAATATTATAAAATGGTTTCTAAATTTGTATCTAAATTGGCTACCAAAGTTTTAGCTAAACATATTTTAGATTATAAATTAGTCTCTAAAAGACTAGTAGAGACTAATTTAGAACATAAATAGTTAGTAGCTAAAATTTTGGTATCTAATAGTTAGATACCAATTTAGAAACTACTTTATAATGACTAATTATTTTGATCTCTTCAATTAATTTTTATTTAATGATTTTCTTGTAGTGAATAAAAGTATAGATACACTAAAAAGAAAAATGACGGAAGAGGCTAGGAGAGGGTCAACTCTTGGGGTGGTTAGTGTCCTAAAATTAGAATGCATGAATGAGTTTATATTAGAAACAATGTAGTTATATGCTAATTATTAATTACCAAAATCTCACTAAGTCGCTTCTAATGATGGTTGTTCTCATTTCTTATTTTTACACTAGTGATGTCTCTTTATATTTAACTACTATTTTAATTTATTTACAGAATAAATATATTTTTCTATAATAATTTAATTATATAAATTTAAATGATTTTATCACATTCTTTGGAGAAAAAAAATAATGTAAACACTAAAAAATAATTAAATAACAACAAAATTTAGAGACCAAAATTTTATATATTAATAAAAATTAGATATTAATTTAGAAACTAAAAATGTATTCATACTAAAGTGATTTCTATTATTAATAAAAATTTATAAAATGAGTTTTGAATTAGTATCTAAATTAGCTATTAGTCATTAAAAGATTAATAAAGACTAATTTAGAATATAAAATAGTAAGTAACTAAAAGTTTAGTAGCTAATGATTAGATACCAATTTAAAAATTATTTTATAAATTTTTATTAATAATAGAAACTACTTTATATACCAATATTTTTTTTAGTTTATAAAATGGTCTCTAATCTAATTAAGTAGTAACTAATTATTTTGGTCTCTAAAACTAATTTCTATTTAATAATTTTTTTTAGTGAAAATTATAAAAAAATAAACTTCAAAATATTTATATAATTGAAACAATTTGTTTAAATACTATAAATTTTATTAGATTAAAATAAAGATAAGATTAAATCCAAAGTTAGAACTAATAATAATAAATAAAACTTAATATTAACTTAAAAAATAATAGTAAATAGAATATGATTGAATTTAAAACATTAATATTGAATTTAAACTTGAAATTAATTTAAAGCCACACTCATAACCATACCTTAAAGTTTTTTAAGATTACAAAAATCTTTTAAAAAAATCAATCGTATAATCATAACATGTGAAGTTCACAATAAGATGAAAGGGAAAAGAATATAAAAAGGAGTGAGTTAAACGATAGAGTATGAAGAGTAAGATCGCTCTTTTCAGATTTGTAATTGTTTGTACCTACGTTATATAGAATTAGATATTTTACTGGTTTTATTGATTTCTATTGATTCGGAAGAAAAACTTAAAAGTTCACATTTAGTTGAATATTTCAATTTAAATATATTTTTTATCTAGAAAATTTGAACTTGGGAAAAAGAGTCTTAACATAGTTTTATTGACTATAATATATAATATAAAAAAAATATGTCAGTATTTTTTTTTATCAACAATAAACAATAAATAAATGGGAATCGCTTTAAAGGTGGTACAACCCTTAAACAGAACACACGACCTTTAACCTTTTTTTCTCTCGACACATCCTGCCAAAGTATAAAGATATCACTTCTTAATTAAACTTAGAAAGAATCACCTACGGTACTCACACTTATTCTTAAAAAAAACATTATGACATCATTCCATACCGATCAAATGGTCAATACACCAATCAAAAAATGAGAAAAATGTAGCCTGAGACTTGGATGTAACCCAAGATCAAACTTTTAGTTACACTAAACACCAAACACAAATATGTCAGGATAGTTTGAATTTCATGTGTAGTTGAAAAACTTTTTCCTCTAGACTGAGTAGAATAGATGTTAAAGTGATAGAAAAATAAGAATCATTATAATAGGGAAGCATATTAAATTTGGGATTTTTTTTGCGTTGTCCAGGTTAATAAAGTTAACAGGGAAATTCTCTTTGTTTATAATGCAGTACTGTGATTCTTCAACACTTTATACTCCAAAACAAAAGCATTACATTCCTTACCCCTTCCTTTTTTCTATCTTCAACTTTTTTATTCTCTTCGTTTTTCTTTTATAACTTTTGGTTCTGTATAGTTTTGGTCGGTATCTCTACTTATATTAATTTTGTTAAATTTATTTTATTTTTTAAATTATGAAATTTTGAATTATATAAAGTTATATGGGTACTGAGATATTTTTTAATAAACGGTTGAAGTATTTTTTAAATATTTTTATTTTTTATTTTTTGATAAAAATACTAAATCCTGAATATATTAATAATTACTAATACATCATGTTATGCTATTTGTTCAAAATTTAAATTTTGAGTAAATCGTTGAAATTGTAACAATTGATCAAATCGGTATCTAAAATTTACAAAACGATGCATTGTCTCTAAAATTATAAATTATCAATTAATTTAGTTCTTGAAATTCTAATTAAATTTATCTTTAAAATTAAATAAAATGATAAAGAGATGACTGAAACTATAAATCTTTCAAACCTTCTTATTATTATTATTATATTTTGTCTTATTATTATTAATTTATTTTTATATTATAAGTTGATACAAACCTTATCTTATAAAAACTTAAAAATAATTTTTATAAAGTTGAATTAAATTTAAAATTTATTTTTTAATATTATTAATTAATATATTATTTAATTTTATTAGAAAATGAAATTAATATGTCAAGTATGTGAGTAATCAACTGAGTATACATAGATTGTTACGATGTCACAAAACTAGAAACAATCAAACTATTATTGAAATAATAAATAGTTTTATTTCTTTCTTTCTTAAGAATTTATTCTTCCTCCACTCATTCTGTCTTTGCTTTTACTGTGTTTATTTTTATGGGCGTCATATGATTCTCATTGAGAATCCGACGGTTATAAATCATAATGTTGTATAAATTATAATGTCCCATTTAATTGGAATGTTTGACTAAAAAGAAGACAAAACTTCTTCAAGCTAGTATAATTATACTATATATTATTATTTAATAATATGTAACATGTATGTCATCTCGTCTTATTGTTAATATAACTAATAAGTTCACTGAATATTGTGTTAAAAACTTGTCATAAAATAAAATACCAATATATATATTATTCATAATTAGGATATCTAAATTGAGCAGAATTACCTTCCATTCCAAAAAAACTCAATTATTTAATATAATGTAAAATAGTTTAAATTTTTTTGAAATAATTATAAATATTTCAATTTATATATATATACTATCATATTTGACGTGAAAGAAGGTAATCTTAATCATAATCATAAAGTCATTACTACAAGAAAATCATCCAATAGAAAATAATTTTTAAATATCAAAATAATTAATTGCAATAGTAACTAAATTAGAGACCATTTTAGAAACAAAAAAAAAAATTGATTTCTAAATTAGTTTATATTATTATTAAATAGTTTCTAAATTTGGTAGAAAAAACCTTGGTTGCTAATTAGATATCAATTTAGAAACCATTTAACAATAATACAAACTAATTTAGAAACCAAAAATTTATTTAGTCCCTAAAATGGTCTCTAATTTAGTCATTATAACAACTAATTATTTTTTTTCTCTAAAATTGATTTCTATTTCATAAATTTCATATACAAATTTATTTTACTTTAAGTTTAATTTTATTGGAGATTTTACATCGACTAGAAATAAGATCAATTTATAGTATATAAGTGAGTATAAATTTCATCTTAAAAACAATTTTGTAAGGTTGAGTTAGATTGTTGGTAGTGAACCACCCAAAAACATATAATTTCATGCACGAGTTGACAGTCTCGACACAAAAAAAAAAAATTTATAACATACAAGTGAAGTGAAGACAAATTTCATCTTATAAACTGAGTTTATAAGATTAAATTAAATTTAAAATTATTATTTATTTTACCATTGAGCTTCATCGTCGAAAGGGAAACAGCCCGGATCACCAGTTAAGGCCCCTAAATGACCGCTCAGTGATAAAGGAGGTAAGGGTGCAGAGACAACCAGGAGGTTTGCCTAGAAGTAGTCACCCTTGAAAGAGTGCGTAATAGCTCACTGATCGAGCACTCTTACGCCGAAGATGAACGGGATTAAGCGATCTGTCGAAGCTGTGGGATGTCAAATTGAATTGGTAGGAAGCGTTCCGCCTTAGAGGGGAGTATCTAATTAGGGATGGACAAAATACTTGAATTGAATTGAACAATTTAATTCTTAAAAAACAATTAATAGAACAATTCAATGCATGTTTTTATTAAAAAAATCCGTTTCTCTATGCAATTCAATTTCGTTAAGTTGAAATATTTTTTAACAACATTAATTATAATATGAAATTTTAGTTTACTTTTTGTGAGTTCTACTATCTCAAATCATTTTAAAATCTGATATTTACTTTTTCTTAAATGGAAGGATCTTATAAAATCTCAGTTAATCATATGTTATATACATTTCAACCTAAAAGTATTAATTATTACGAGATATTTCTTTAAAATAAAAATTATTTTTGAATATAAAACACAATATTTGGTTCTTGTTTAGAATCTTAAGATTGAAAATTTTTACTCATCTCTCTTCTATCTCATAATAATATGGTATCAAAGTCATTTAAAGGTTATCCTAGCGATTGCTTGTTGGGCTTATGGTGTCACCCGTTATCGGACTACTCATAATATGTTATTTCACGCACGAGCTGTCATGCTTGGCGTGAGGGTGTGTTGGAGATCCAACATCGACTAGAAATGAGAATATTTCATTGTATATAAGCGGATACAAATCCCACCCATGAGTTAGTTTTAGGTTTAAGATTTAAGGTTTATAGGTTGAGTTAGGCTTAAAGTCCACTTAGTAATAAAAATTGTAAATTTATTTCCATGTGAATATTTAATCTTAAATTTATAAGCCTAATATGAGTGGAGAGAATCTCTTGGCGTGATGATGGTTAAACTCTTTAATTATATGGTTTAATTGCTGTGTTGTGGGTGACACACAGGAGCCGGAGAAAATGAATAAAAATCTGAAAGTGCATTCTTGCCTGGCAGTATCTTCCAAATGCTCAGCTTTCCAAGTTTATGTGAAATAGCTGTCAATGTGTAGTGAAAGCACAGCTTATATATATATATATATATATATATATATATATATATATATATATAAGCTGTGTATATATATATATATATATTTTAGAGCTTCAATTTAAGTTAGTACGTAATAGAAACAAATGATGATGAAACTTGAGTTTTACGTATAAGTTAGAGAAGTAAAAGTATGATGAGTGAAGGTTTGGTTAGGGATAATATATAAAACTGTGGGGACTCTTCCATGGACCATGATCCTTCCAAGTAACTTGAAACAGTAGGGATATTTTAAGTTTTCCAAGGTGAGGTAATGTCTTACGTTCCTCATTCAGTGGACACAAAATTTTATTCTCAACTCACCATCATAATCTTTCTTTTATTTATATACCTGTGATCTGAATCTTTATTTTTTGGATCAAGATTTGTTCAGAAAAGCAAATCAACTGAATGAGCTAGGAGTTCAAGAACTATGTAATGCATATTCTGTTTCTTTCTGTTAAGTCAGTGTCCAAGTACAAGTTCAAAAACATAAATTAATAGCTTTCTTTATTAATTTGACTGCTGATAAAAAACAATTAAAGCAATATCACATCATACATATACTACTTTTAACTAGGATTCCGGTGCCTTTCTTCCAAGGATTTTGGTTACCGGAAAAAAATACACGAAGAAATTGAGATCTGAAGAGTAAATTATACCATCTTAAAGCAAAAAAGTATATATTATGGTACTTCAACCTTTCTATACATATGTAGAACTAAAGTAGGGAGTTTCTTTCTCCCCATATTAAACTCAAACCAACTCAATCTCTTATTATTATACTTTACTAGAACTCAACATACATCTTCATAAAGTATTCAAAAGTCTTAATTATATAGAAATTACATACAATTCATAGTACGTTATCATGTTGTATCATATGATTTGTCCAAAACAAGTAAAATCACCATCAAAGCAGTTCACAGTTCACAGTACAATGACAACCTCCACATTTTCTAAACTAGTTTACAACTTTCATGTTCTCTTACCATTGTTGATAGTATGATATATTACTAACAGTCTGCATTATTTTCGTTGTGTTACTATTACTTCTTTTGTAGATTTGCTTCCTTGGCCAAATAACTCCTTCAGACTTGCATATAATCATAGAGCATTCGGCAAAATGCAGAGGCCTAGACCTCTATTGTTAGGTTCTTTATTGTTTTCTACAATGTCTCATTTAGGCCTTAGAATCCTCTCCTCTCCCATGTTCACCTTTTGCTAGTATAAGTAGCTATGAAAAGCCAGGTACTACTTCTATTCTTTGTATCCTCCTTAGCCTCTCTAGTTGAATTGTAAGCCTTCTGCATTTTAGCATTTGGTGCCCTACAAATGTGTGATCACACTCTGTCTAATCCAACACTAGAAGCCTTTGAGGTTGAGTCAGTTGTACCTTGCGGTTATTAACCATTCCATGCTCACAAAGATCCCAATTTTTTCATTTGACTAATAATTATATGTACTCTTTCTTCACCCTATTATTTCCAATTCCTTACCAACTACTTATTGTGTTCTCAAATCCTCTCCTACCTCTTATCAGTTGGCCTCCAATTTCTCTACATTCAGAATTCATATATTACTATTCCATCTTTGGTAGCAGTCCTCCTATTTTCTCTAGCATCAGCTAAGGTTATATTTCAAAGTGCTTTTAAGCACTGCACTAGGCATTAATATCAGTCTGAAAATGAAAATATAACATCTAAAAGTTTGTGTTTCAGCCATGACCTTGCATTCAGTTATGTCATACACCACATTTCCTCTACATCTATCTTCCCTTGCCTAAATACCACCCTATTATTCATGTGGTTCCATATCCCCAAATTGTTATCCATAATCCCTCAATGCTATGTTTTGTTTTTCATTTAATTCCATTATGTGGAAGTGTTGAAAGTTAACCTTAATTAAGCTGATTATGGGGGTAGTGAACTTCCTCCACCCATTTATCACACATTTCTCATACTCTCCTAATTGTTTTACACCTTAAGAATAAATGAGTTGTTGTCTCATCTTTTTCCTTACATAGTTCACATAAAGTATTACCCACTAGTACACCTTTTTGCATTAGATTTACCCTTGTGGGAATCTTATCAACAACACTCTCCACCACCCAAAGTGTTGTGCACTCGAAAGAGTCTTCAAACTCCAAAAAGATTATATGTTTACTTTACCAAAAGTACTCCTTTCTCATCTTCTTTTCGGCCCATGTATCCTTACAACCAATTTTAGGGAATTGGCCTGCTATGACCTACATGAATTCTTGTTCTTGGATTGTTTTCCACATTAATCTCTCCTGTCTCTAGAAGAAGTTTCAAATCTAGCTACCATCCTTCAATTCACCCATCTCCCCTGGAGTTTTGTTCTTACAATTTGAGAGTGTGTACAATCTAGGAAACCTATTACCTAGTGAGCTTCCTTCTACCCAGTTGTCCTTCTAAAATTCGATTTTATCACTAGACCCAACTTTCCATTATATGCTATTATAAAAAAAAATACATTGCTCCTCTTCTTCACATGTTTTGCATACATCTCTCCAGATTTATCCTTGATTTTTTTATTCACATTTAGATTCCTCCATACTTAGACTCTAGAACCTCTTTTCACAAGTCTTAATTTTTCACACCTAATCTCCATTTCCATTTTAGGTCATGTTAAACTTTTCAATGTATCTTATTCCCATCCCACCTTCATCCTTTTGGTTTACATAATTTTTTCCACTTAATCCACACTATCTTTTTATCCTTCAATCCTCATCTCCAAATAAAATTCCTTTATTATTTTTAATCTCTTTCCATATAACTTTTTATACTTTAAAAAATGATAAATAGAATATTGGGAGGGTTGAAATGACTGGCTTAAGGAGATATACCCGCCCAACAAAGGATAACATATTGCCCTTCCATCTAGTTAACTTATTTCTTACTTTATCCACCACTCCTTACCAAAAAATTTGTTTTTTGGATTTCCTTTAATAGGCATGCATAGGTACTTAAAAGGGATTTCATATAGTTACAATTTAATATCATAGAGAAGTTCTTCATTATATCTTTCTCCGTCCATAATCTTACTTTTGTGACACCAACTTAAAGCATCTCATCATAACTTTTATTACCATGATATTTTTAATCTTAGCCTCACATATGAATAATGTATCATTATTAAACTGAAATAAGTTTACCATCACTCCATTATTTCCAACTCTTACTCCTTGAAATAATTGTTTCTTAATTGTTTGTCCTACCAACTCTACAAGTCCCTTTACAACTATTAGAAATAAGAATGGAGTCATTAGAATCCATTGTCGCAATCCTCTTGTTGGCTTTATTTTCTCGGCAGGACTATCATTCACCAACATCCATATTGTTGATGATTCCACACACGTTTTTATCCAACTAATCCATTTACTATAAAAGCCTATCTTGTAATACCTTAATTTTCAACTTACTATTTTTGGGAGCACTCTCATCTTATTTGCCAACACCTTAGAGATGATCTTGTATACAAATCCAACCAAGAATATGTAGTAAAATAGGCTTTAAAATGAACAAAAAATGGTTTTCCGAGGCGTGAGTAATCACTGTTCGTAAGGACTTATCCGCGGTGTATTGCGCAAGTCCCCCAGGATACAACAAGGAACTTCCTGGATATTTCCGAGGATCAGAACTAGCAAGTTACTCTTTAAAAGAGTAATACCCAATGGAACCCAAGGTTTTATAATATTAAAATAATCTAATAAAGATGAGAGAAAAAACTAAAAATTAAAGCTGATAGGAAGAGGAGTTTCAGGTGGTGTTGGGTGAAGAAGATGAAGAAGATGAGTGAGAGTTGTGTCTTCTGAGGCAAAGGGTTGCGGCTTTTATAGATGAAAAAAGTAACCGCATCCCACTACATGAGCAACTCTACTTCCACGGTCAAGGCGGTTCCGAGCAGTTTGCGGAGAGAAAGACTACGTCTTCCCGGAGAGTGCGGAGCAGATTGGATCTGTTGAGAGCACGCACGTTCTAAAAGACCAATTCAAGGTAGGAACCGTTACTGGAGGTCCCCTTAGGTTGCGGAACGTTGGGACTCTATCCCACGTTCAACCTCTGAGAAACGAGGGTTCCGAGCGTTGGTCCTCTACGAACGAGGGTTTTGGAGGTTTGTTCGCTCACTCAGATTTCCGTTTCTGCACATGCTCTGTTTCTAGGTTTTCTGTTTTGCAATATTATAGAATCTGTTTTACAAAAAGAGATTCTGTTTTACAACAATCCCCCACTGATGAGCATATATTTATTCACACTCACTAGCCTTATTCATAGATTATTGGACTATAATAATAAATAAATCCATTGTTTTAATTAATATTCTTATAATTGGGTTTATTTGGGCCTTAACTATTATTATTGTTAATTTTGTGTTTTTAGAGTAAATTATCCAGAGGAAGCATCTACCTTTGTGAATGGGCCAAATATGCAAAAGTCCAAGTTGCTTCTTGAACCAAAACAGGAAACAAATTCTGAGGAGAAGAAAGAGAAAATAAAATCTACAATATCTCAGAAACAGAATTGGAAGCAAATCTTCTGCAAAATACAAGAATTATGGAAAGATAGAAACTTGGAAACGGTTAACAAAATATAAACTACAATATTCTCTCAAGATCCTTGGAGGTGAAAAGCCTATAAAAGGACACAAGCATCAAGGAGAAATAGGAGCTTCATAGGGTTTTCTTAGTTTATTTTCTTCTTAGTAATTCTTTTGTTTTGCCTCCGCATGGAAGGCTAAACCTTTTTGGTTGATTCTTTTGTAATTCCCCATTGAGTTCTGAGGTTTTGTTCCAATAAAAGTTTCGATTTTTAATTCTCTATAGCAGTTGTTTTTATTGTCTAATCTCCTGGAAAACTGGTTTTTGTGAAAGGTTGTACTTGAACGCATGATTGAGAGTCTTCCTTGTCTTAAACTTTGGTTTCTTAGTTAGTTCGCATTGTTCTAATTAATTTCTTGGGCGCATGATTCAAGGGAGAGGAGGTAAGCATTCCCATGGAGTATACGCATGGAACAAAGTGGGTATTGATTAAACTAGTAGACGCATGCTTTACTGGTGAGTTTCAGTTGAATCAGATTGGCGCATGTTCAATCTGGTTTAGCTCTGTTGGAAGATTAATCTTTTCTCAATCCTACATATTGAAAAAGATAAAGAGAAAAGGAAAATAAATTTCTGGGTTCATCTAAGATGTAATGCATCAGATCTGGTATAGCAAGCTATATGAACCAGTCTTAGATTGATGAACGTAACACATAGTGTAGTTGGTATAGCGAGCTATATGAACCAAGACACTTAGTATGTGTTAGAGGTTTATCAGTCACAATACACCCCCACATTACTTGTTGTTATCGCTGTGTTGCACTACTAGGCCATGCGCGTGCCCGGTATTCATGAGTGCTATAGAGATCTTGCCAAGATCTCATGCAAGCGGCCCCACTTGACACTCATATAGGTGATTTCATCAAGTGTATGCTGCAAATTATACACCACCCATAACGGATATGAAAATCATTAAAACTTTGTAAATCGTTAAAACTCTTTTACCTCTGAATTTTAACCACAAAGTTTATCCTCTCGATAATGCAGTATCTAGCACTTTCACACACACCATAGGAATGGACAAAATTGATTTTAAATCAATATCAGTGCTAGAAGAACTAACAAGTGACTTGTTTTTACCCATATGAATCTTATTCATGGGATCTCCAATCACAAAGGTTGGGTTTCCATCACTTGTTTGTTTGCAAGTGCCTTAAGTCTCATTCCCCTCGATGTTTCTAAAATCATATTTCTCCCTAGGGGTTTTGTCAGAGGATCTGCCAGATTCCGTTCTGACTTGACATAGTCAATAGAAATCGTTCCACTCTTTAACAGCTGTTTCACCATATTATGTCTCAATTGTATATGTCTATTCTTTCCATTGTAGCTTTTATTTTTAGCTATAGTTATTGCCGATTGGCAATCACAATGCATTGATACAGATGGGGTTGGTTTCATTCCTAAAGGAATGTTTGCTAAGAAGTTTTTCAACCACTCAGCTTCACTACCAGCCATTTCTAGAGCAACAAACTCAGATTCCATTGTTGATCTTGCAATAATAGTTTGCCTGGCTGATCTCTATGTAACTGCACCACCCCCAAGTGTAAATACATAACCACTAGTGGATTTTGTCTCATCTGAATCAGAGATCCAGTTAGCATCATTGTACCCTTCTAACACAGCGGGAAATCCACTATATTCAATGGCATAATCCATTGTACCTCTCAAGTATTTCATGAGTCTCGCAAGTGCTTCCCAATGATCCTGACTAGGACATTTAGTGTATCTACTCAATCTACCTACTGCATAAGCAATATCTGGTCTAGAAAAGCTCATTAAATGCAATAAGCTCCCAATTATCTGGGCATACTGAGTTTGAGAAATAGATTCTCCTCTGTTCTTCTTTAATTTAGAGTTAGCATCATAAGGGGTACTCACTGACTTAAAGTCATAGTAACCAAACTTCTTTAGAAGTTTCTCAGTGTATTTTTCTTGGGATAGTAATATATTATCTCCCTTCCTTATGATTTTAACTCCTAGAATCGCACTTGCTTCACCCATGTCTTTCATCTCAAACTTAGATCCAAGAAACAATTTTGTTTTAAAAACTATATTATTGTATGTACCAAAAATTAGCATGTCATCCACATACAAACATATAATGACATATTCACCATTTTCAGATCTAGAATACACACATTTATCAGCATCATTGGTAGAAAAACCTTCACAAAGTAAAACATTATCAAGTTTTTCATGTCATTGTTTTGGTGCTTGTTTCAAACCATACAAAGATTTTAAAAGTTTGCATACTTTTTCCTTTTGACCTGAGACTACACAACCTTCAGGTTGAGTCATATAAATTTCCTCTTCTAATTCACCATTCAGAAAAGTTGTTTTAACATCCATTTGGTGAATTACTAACTTATGGATAGATGTTAAGGCTAGCAATACACGGATAGAGGAAATCCTAGTAACAGGTGCAAAAGTATCAAAGTAATCTATGTTATGTTTTTTAGTAAACCCTTTAGCTACTAATCTTGCCTTGTATTTCTCTATGGATCCATCAGGATGGTACTTCTTCTTAAAGATCCACTTACAACCAATGGGTTTTGCTCCTTTAGGCAGATCTACTAAGGTCCACGTATTATTTTTCTTTATTGAATCAAGCTCAGTTTTAATGGCCTTATCCTAATGTTTAGCATCAGGAGCACTAGTAGCTTCTACAAAACTTATTGGATCATTCTCAACTAGATAAGTATAAAAGTCATCTCCAAAAGATGTTTCCTTTCTTTGTCTTTTACTTCTTCTAACATCCTCACTCAAGGTATCACTAACATTATCTATAGGTTGTTCAGATGTACCACTACTCTTTAGCGGAAAGATGTGTTCAAAGAACTCAACGTTTTTTGTCTACTATAGTGTTGCGTTCAATTATATCACTATTAAGAACTAGAAACCTATAGGCAGCACTATGTTCTGCATATCCTAAGAACATACAATCAGATGTTTTAGAGCCTATTTTCCTTTTCTTAGGATCAGGTAACATCATTTTAGCTAAACTCCCCCACACTCTTAGGTATTTCAGATTAGGTTGATAACCTTTCCACAACTCATAGGGTGTTTTACCAGTTTTCCTATGTGGTATCCTATTTTGTAAAAAACACACAGTAAGCAAAGATTCACCCCATAAATTATCAGGAGCATTAGAACTAATAAGCATGGCATTCATCATTTCTTTAAGAGTCCTATTTTTCCTTTCAGCTACTCCATTAGACTCAGATGAATATGGTGGGGTTACTTCATGAATAATACCTTCTTTTACACAATAGTCATTAAATAAAACATATTCACCACCTCTATCTGATCTAATTCTCTTAATTTTCTTACTAAGTTGATTTTCTACTTTCGCTTTATAAGTTAAAAACATGTCTAAAGCTTCATCCTTATGTTTAATTAAACACACTTTGGTGTATCTAGAAAAATCATCTATAAAGGTTACAAAATAATTTTTACCACCTCTAGACATGGTTTGTTTTAAATCAACAAGGTCGGTATGAATTAAACCAAGAATTTCAGTTTGACGTTCTACAAAGTGACATGTTTTCTTCGTTATTTTAGATTCTACGCATACATCACATTTACTACTTTGTTTGTCATGCATGTTGATTAATCCTAGTCGTTGCAATTTTATAACATACGAAGAATTCACATGTCCTAATCTAGCATGTCATATATCATACGAGTCAACAATATAAGCAGAAGATTTAGATTCATTCATAATTTCATAAATGTTTAATACAAAAAGGCCTTGATCACAATATCCCTTTCCCACAAAAACATTGTTTTTTGTCATAACAATCTTGTCAGATTCAAATGACACTTTAACCCCAACTTTGCTTAGTAATGCCACAGAGACCAAATTAACTCTAATTGATGGCACATGTAGCACATCATTCAAAGCTAGAGTTTTACCATATGTGAGCTTCAGAAGAACTTTTCCTTTTCCTAGGACAAGAGTTGTCCTGGAGTCACCGAGATATACTTGTTCTTCTCCATCCCTCACACTTGTATAGGAGGTGAACACATTTCTGTTTGCACAGATGTGTCTGGTAGCCCCAGAGTCTACCACCCATTTGCTCACATTTAGGTTTACTTGTGAAACGACTGCCACAATAGTATCTTCCCCTTCGGCTAGATTTGCCTTAGGAGGATAGTCATTTTTAGCCCTATGTCTGCACTGAGGTGCATGATGGCCTGGCTTTCCACAGACAAAGCAATTACCTTTTTTCTTGAAAGTGGGGTTAGTTCCACTGGGATGAGAGAATTTGTTATTAGGTTTCTTTTTGTGATCAAATTTTTTCTCGTACCTTTTTGGAGCTGGTTTGTCTTCTATCACATTTGCTTTGGCAGACAAAGCTTTGGCCTTTGCAGCAACGCACTCCTTCCTGTTTGTGTCTTCGATGATGATGTGGGTGATTAAATCTGATAGAGACATTTGTTTCTGTCTGTGCTTCAGTTGTTCTTTGTAATCCATCCAAGACTACGGAAGCTTTTCGATCAAGAATTCGGACACGAATTCATCTGGCAATTTTATGCTTTCAGTTTTGATATCTTCAATCAGCTTGTGATATTCGTTTATTTGGATTTTGGTGTCTTTGCCTTCGATCATCTCCCAACAGTAGTAGTTTGCAATTACGAACCTTTTGTTGGGTCTATTAGTGTCTAAGTTCAAGAGGGGAGGGGTGAATTGAGCTTATAAAATTTTCGCAAGAACACACAATTTTTCAGTATTCCAGAGGCAAAAAGAACAGATTGTTTTTACATGAAACAGATTGATTCTTCAGAGCAGTCTTGGCACAATTTGAATTTTGTTCAATGTAAAATTGTGATCAACAGAGAATTATAACAGAACCAGATCAACTTAATATTGTGAGGATGAAGGATACAACTATGCTTAGAAATCAACCAAAATTACACAACACAAGATTTCAAGAAGAATGATCCTTTCTCAGGTTTTAATGAATGGACAGTTTGTTCACAATTCACTTAAACCATTATATGCAGCAACCTTGTTTATGATCAGAAAACTTTAGCAAACCAGGAAGAACAGTTTTCACTTGAACCCAGAATTAACAGATTCAATTTCAAAAGAACAGATTTAGTTCTTGACAGATTTAAGCAAAAATCAGAAATGAGTGCAGGGATGAGAATACAAGATACACACGTTTTTATACTGGTTCACTCATACAGAGCTACATCCAGTCTCACCTTACCCCAAGGTGGAATTCACTAAAACAGTACCAATCACTTACAAAACCAGCAGTTCTTGAACACTACAAGAACAGCACACACAATGCTGAAAAACCCTATTTCAGCACACCTTGCACTCCAAGAAACCCTATCAAGGAGTGACTAACACTTACACCTTTACAAAACAGAATAAAGGAAAGATTACACCTGAAAAGAAGATGCAAGAACTCAAAACCAGTAGTTCAATTTGCTGCAGAACTGCACCAGCACCTTCACCAAGTTCACAGGTTTCCTACAATAAGCACACTTGAAAATCTCTTTGGAAAACCTTTCAAAAAACCTTTCAATCCTTCTTCTCACATGGAAATTGTTTGATCTCTGTCAAAAGCGTAATTCCTCAGCACTAATTCATGTGAGAGAGACTTTTCTTTATATAGAAAATAGTTTCTAACTTCTTTTCAAAAAACAGTTGAAAAGCAGTTAAGAAAACAACAGATTCATTTCTGAACTTAACAGATTTATTTTGTGAAAACTACCAACTCAGCTAACAGAAATAACTTTCTGAGTTGTACCTTTGGTGCCCTAACTAACTTGTGAAAAAACCTTTCAACAGACCAAAGAATAAACCTGTTCTTTCACAGTAAAACAGATTAAAGTATAACAAACAGGCCAGCTCAGCTTAACTGAAATAACGAACTGAGCTTTCCCTTGGTGCCCTAACAGAAATTTAGAAAAGCCTTTTAACAGAGAAGAAATAAACAGATTCTTTCTCCATAAAACAGATTTATTTGTGTACTGTTTTAAAACTGTTAAAACCATTTTAAAAAGCTTTTCAAAAACCATTTAACCACATCATGTGCTTGATCTAGACTTGGTTAGGCATCTAGGATAGGTTATACAGCAAAAGGCAATCATACATACTTACAAGCCTAATTACAAATGAATCTAAAAACCTATTACAATCTTCAAAGCACACAAGCCATTTTCTTCATCAAACACACATCAAGCCTTGTTAGGGAAGAAGCTTCCTTCAGCTTCAACAATCTCCCCCTGTTTGATTGAGACAAATTCCCTTTGCTTTGCACAGCTTTGAAGAAAGATCATGACCAAATCTGTACAGAACTATATACAAAGAAAACAGGTGTTAAAGCAGAACAAACAGATTTAGAAGTGATATACCTGCAGACCCCTGTGAATATCATTTGCAGAACCTGTGCCAGGCTATTCTTCTCCCCCTTTGGATTCATCAAACAGAATGGGAGCACAAAATATCAAAGAAAAATAATAGCCATACATAACAGTTCAAATAAAACCAACAAACCATAGAGGTTCATTACAAACCACAAAACAACTAAAAACCAGTGCAGAAAAAAAACAGTACAGATTAATCCCAAATTGTTCAAACAACATATGAAAGATAAAGACTTAGAAATAGGATCACTTGTTGTTGTAATAGAGCTCAGCTAGCAGCACTTGAACTCCTTCAAGTTGGTCATCCAAGTGTTGAAACCTGGCGTAAGTCATCTCATAGTGTGCCTTCTACTCATCTGTGAGTATGTCCAGCCTGCTTAGCACCTGTCTTTCAAACATAGACAGAGGTTCACCTCTGTACTCAGGTGCCTCATATGCAACTATTGCATTCTGACTCGTGGCAGCAACATCTTCATGTTCAGCAGAATGTACTAGTGATTCGTGCATGTGCTGCACACCATCAGCATTTGCTTCTTCTTCATTTCCTTGAGGAGCAGCTTCTTGCTCAGCCCTCTGTCCAGCATTTCTTCTAAAAACCCAGCCATCTTCATCCTTATAGAATCCCATCTTCATGAGTGTGGAGTTATATATTTCACTTGCAGCTTTAATAGAGTCATTCCTTTCATTGGTAGTGTCCACTTTAAAATGATCAATTAGTTTTGACACAAATATTGCATAGGGAAGACGATAATTAGGTAGTCTTGCAGATTTCAGCATATGTTCAACCATAGTACTTACCCAATTTACCTTAAGCTGGTTCATGATGCAATACAGCAGTATCAAGTCTTCCTCATGAAGTACAACATGATTACTTCCTCTAGGGGTAAGCTGCCAAGCAATTATATGAGCCAAGAGTTTAGGAATTAGAGTTAGGCTACCTGCATGATACCTAGCTACTGGTTCAGTGGGATTCCTCACACAGCTTCTATAAAATTGCAATTTGTTGAATCCTTGAATTCCAGCAGTGTTTCCTTTGCTCACTTTCAGTCCTGAATATTTGATTCCACCCACACTGCTCCAGATTTCCCTAGTGATCTTCAGCTTCACTCCTTTTACATGGGAAACCAGATTTTTACCCTCTTGTTAAAGGGGTCAGTAAAACACCTTCACAAGGTCTGGATAAACATTTCCATTCATCTCCAGAAATCCTTTCAGCTTTTGATGCTTGAGCAAGTCTTTGGCTTCTATCAGATTCTCCTCTCTCAGCCATGAGAACTCAAGCAGCTTGGGTACATTGATTTGCTTCCTGCCAGTCTCATGTATGAACCTTGTCATTGCCTCTGAATCTCCAGCAAACCAGTTTTCCAGGATGCCTTGGCTGCTTTGAGATTGCTCCTTGGATTTCTTCTTTCTATGTGAGGAGGATGCCATGCTTAATCTGTTTTTCCCTGCATCAATATATTACCATACAATTCTAGAAGAAAGACATTACAGATTATTATTCAAAAGCAGAAACAAAACCTGTGGTGAAGCAATGTGCACCTGGACAGCTTATAGTGCAAGTGAGATAGTGTGAGGGACGAGCTAAATTGTGCTAGGTTTATATAGGATTATTAAACCAAAATTGAAAAGCACAAATTTTAATTCAGGGCAATGTAATCAGATTTTGGAAATAATGAATTTTGAAGAAAAATCAAATCCCACAGATATGCTGCAGATTTTATTCCAATGGTGCAGCAGGTTCAGGTGTGGATTCACGTAGGAATATCTTGGAACCTGATTTTGGTACATCAAATCTGTTGCATCTACACAAAATCCAATTAGTTAGGATACCCACACATTGATTTGCATGGGTCTGCTGGTCAATAACCGTAAAAGCAGTCAATAATAAAGTGAGAGAGAGAAAAATAAATCTTTCTCTTTCCTAGTCACAGCTGTGATTTCTGAAACAGGGAACGAAACATGTTAAAACATAAAACAACAGATTGAAATTTTCACTGCAGAGGACAATTCAAGCTAATAATACCCAATTCATTTAAAAGAAAGTGAAACCTGTCTTTAGCAAGTGGTTTAGTGAATAGATCAGCTAATTGAAATTCAGTACCAATGAATTGTATATCACATGTTCCATTAGCTATGTGTTCTCTTAGAAAGTGATGTCTAATTTCAATGTGCTTAGTCCTTGAGTGCGTGACAGGATTCTTAGACAGATTTATGGCACTTGTATTATCACAATTTATAGGTATGTTATTTAACAGAATACAAAAATCACTTAGCTGCTGCCTTAGCCATAAGGTTTGAGCACAACAACTTCCAGCAGCTATGTATTCTGCTTCTGCTGTGGAGAGAGCAACACAAGCTTGCTTCTTGCAATGCCAAGAGATTAGACTTGATCCAAGCATGTGACAAGTCCCACTTGTGCTCTTCCTATCAACTTTGCAGCCTGCAAAATCAGAATCTGAAAAACCAATCAAATTCAGAGATACCTTGTTAGGATACCATAATCCAACATCCTTAGATCCTTGCAAATATTTCATAATTCTCTTTGCTGCATTGTAGTGTGATTCCTTTGGATCAGATTGATATCTAGCACATAAGCACACAGCAAACATAATATCAGGCCTGCTGGCAATTAGATATAATAAGGAACCAATTAAACCCCTATATTTCGTTTGATCCACTGATTTTCCTGCAGAATCTTGATTCAGCTGACAACTTGTTGAAATAGGAGTGCTGATTGCTTTGCATTGATTCATATCAAACTTCTTGAGCAGTTCCTTGCAGTATTTTTCTTGGCTTATGAAAATCCCATCCTTGAGTTGCTTAACTTGTAGACCAAGGAAGAAATTCATTTCTCCTAACATTGACATCTCAAACTCACTTTTCATGGTTTTCACAAAGTCTTCACACATCTCTTCATTTGTGGATCCAAAGATAATATCATCTACATAGACTTGCACAAGTATGATATCTTCACTTTTCTTCTTTAGAAAGAGAGTTTTATCTGAATTGCCACGGCTATAACCTTGACACAGCAGAAATTCACTTAGCCTTTCATACCATTGCCTAGGTGCTTGCTTCAATCCATATAAGGCCTTCTTAAGCATGTACACATGTTCTGGATTTTTGTGATCTTCAAACCCTGGAGGCTGAGATACAAACACCTCTTCATTTATGTAGCCATTTAGAAATGCACTCTTGACATCCATTTGAAACAGCTTGAAACCTTGTATGCTGGAAAATGCTAGAAGAAGTCTGACAGCTTCAAGACGTGCTACTGGTGCATAGGTTTCACCAAAATCAATACCTTCTTCTTGGTTATACCCTTTAGCAACCAGTCTTGCCTTATTTCTAGTGATTGCTCCATGTTCATCCATCTTGTTCCTGTACACCCACTTGGTTCCTATGATATTCATCTCATGCTTTCTTGGAACCAAAGTCCACACTTCATTGTATTCAAACTGGTTCAGCTCTTCTTGCATTGCTGTTATCCAATTGTTGTCTTGCAGTGCTTCTTCCAGGCTTTTAGGCTCAATCTGTGACACAAAAGCTACTGTTCTGCAGAAATTGTTGAGTGAATTCCTTGTTGAGACTCCTTTCTCAATTTTACCAATTACATTGTCAAGAGTGAGATCCCTTGGAGTCTTTCATTCTTTAGGCAGTCCTGCATTCACAGTAGATTCTTTGACAGAATTTGAATTAGTAGCATCAAGCTCACTAGATTGATTCTGTTGCATAATTGTTCTTAAATCATCCATACCAGGTTCATCCATAACAGATTTGGGCACAGAAAAATCTGTTTCATCAAACACAACATGTATAGATTCTTCAACAGCAAGCAATCTTTTGTTATACACTCTATAAGCATGACCATTTATAGCATAACCAATATGTATTCCTTCATCTGATTTAGGATCAAACTTCCCCAGATTATCTTTACCATTATTTAAAACAAAGCATTTGCAGCCAAACACCCTAAGATGACTAATGCTAGGCTTCCTACCTTTATACAATTCATAGGGAGTTTTCTTAAGAATTGGTCTAATCAATGTTCTGTTAAGCACATAAGAAGCACTATATACAGCATCAGCCCAAAAATATTTAGGTAAACCAGATTCATTTAGCATAGTCCTAGCTAACTCTTCTAGTGATCTATTCTTTCTTTCAACAACACAATTTTGTTGGGGTGTCCTAGGAGCAGAATAACTATGTATGATCCCATGTTTTTCACAATATTTATCAAACTTTGCATTTTGAAATTCTCCCCCATGATCACTACGAATCTGTTTTATCCTATTTTCATTCTCATTATGCAGAACCTTAGCAAGTTTCTTAAAGGCTTTATATGCATCATTTTTAGAAGCAAGAAACAAAGTCCATGTATATCTTGAGAAGTCATCAACAATCACCAAAGCATAGTAATTTCCAGCTAAGTTAGCAGTCCTAGATGGTCCAAACAAGTCCATATGCAAAACATCCAAAACTTTATTTGAAGAAACCATATCTTTTGATTTAAAAGAAGTTCTAATCTGTTTTCCCTTTACACAGGCATCACACAATCTGTTATTTTGAAACTTTATGTTTGGTAAACCAGAAAAAAGTTCCTTAGATTTTAGCTTATTCAAGTGATTTGTGTGAATGTGAGCTAGTCTCCTATGCCACAGCCATGACTCATCATTTTTAGATAGCAAACACTCATTTTCAGAACAGCTCTTTATAATGTATAGGAGATAAATGTTGTTTACCCTTTTTCCAGTGAACAGCACCTTACCAGAATTTTCATTTGATATTGTACAAGTATTTGCTTCGAAATTGACCTTGTATCCCTTATCACATAGCTGGCTAATGCTTAGAAGACTATGTTTTAGCCCTTCAACATATAGGACATTCTCAATAGTAGTTGAGTCTTTAGTACCAACATCTCCTCTTCCAAGAATTTTTCCTCTATTGTTATCTCCATATGTGACATGCCCTTCAGCTTTGAGTTTCAGATTTATGAACTGAGTCACATCACCAGTCATGTGCTTTGAGCAGCCACTGTCTAGGTACCACTGGTTTCTCCTGCTGTTTTTCTGCAACAAAACAGATTTAGCACATAAGGTACCCCTTTAGTCTAGGATCCAGCATGATTAACACCTTTCCTTAGGAAGCCATTTGGCCAATCCTTTAGGAACAAGATATCTCCTAGCCTTACATGTTCTAGATACATGACCAGATTTCATACAATAAAAACATGTTGCAGTATGCATTGTTTTTGAATTACTAAAAGTGGAAAAACCTGTTTTGGAAGGAACAAAGAAACTTGACAGCTTTTTCACATTACCTTTCATTCCAGGATTATATCCTAAACCATTTTTATTGAAAACAACATTCTGTGAACCTAATAATGTTTCAAGATTTTCTCTTCCCTTAGTGAAATTTGAAAGTGTTTTTAACAAATACTCAACCTATTTTTCCAGCTTTTTGCAATTATCACAAGTTTTAATTGATGCATGCAAACATGTCAATTCAAGACTAATTAATTCAGTTTTAGCTTTGTGCAATTCTTCTTCAAGAGCTTTAACCTTTGGTTCAAGTACCCTATTTACTCTATTCAATCTGTTGCACATTATAGCCAACCTGTTTGCTTCATCATGTGTTTCCTTAAAGGCTAATAGCAGTTGATCATAGTTTTCAGAATCAGTGGAGAAATTACTTACTGAGTCAGAGTTGGATCCCTCATCATTCACCATGAAGCAAAGATTTGCTTCTTCACTTTCAGTTGAAGAATCACTAGATAAGGATACATCATTTTCTTCCCATGAGATATATGCTCTTCTACCTTTCCTTTTGTCACTCCTCTTGCTTGCTGATTTTTCTTTACTTTGATTGTTTGGACAATCAGCTTTTATATGACCTGGTTTACCACATCCAAAGCACGTGTAATTGGAAGAATTTGAATCAATAGGTTGTTTGGAATACCTCTTTCTTTGCTGAGTTCTGTCACGGTTTTTCTTTCTAAGAAATCTGCTGAATTTTCTGGTGAGCAGACTCACAGTCTCATCATGTTCTGGATCACCTTCTTCCTCACTTGTATCATGTTCTATGGTAGTTTTCAGAGCAATTCCTTTGGCCTTCTTTTCCACTGTTTCTTGTTCTTTCAATCTTTTCAGCTCAATTTCATGTTCTATCAGCTTTCCAAAAAGTGCAGCAGTGGACATCTTGGATAAATCTCTGGATTCTGAGATTGCTGTTACCTTAGGCTGCCAGCTCCTATCAAGACATTTTAATACCTTAATGTTAAGCTCTTCCTTGTCAAAGACTTTACCAAGGCCAGTGAGGTGATTTACAATGTGTGTAAATCGTTTCTGCACATCTGCAATACTTTCTTCAAATTGCATTCTGAACAGCTCATACTCCTGAATTAGTGAGTGCTTCCTTGCCCGTTTCACATCATCAGTCCCTTCATGAGTCACCTCTAGTACATCCCACATCTCCTTTGCTGAGTTACATTGAGAGACTCTAAAGAACTCATCCATATTCAGTGCAGAGGTGATGATATTCTTGGCTAAGGAGTCATATTGGGCCTTCTTCTTCTCGGTTTCACTCCATTCAGACCAAGGCTTCTTTATTGTTTCATATTTGACAACCTGCATAGGTATGAAAGGTCCACTGACCACTGCATCCCAGATTCCCATGTCAATAGACTCCATAAAGATCTTCATCCTGATTTTCCAGAAAGCATAGTTAACACCACCAAACATAGGAGGTCTATTAATAGACGCACCTTCAGCAAAAGACATTTTAAACTCAAACATCATGCACACACTTGAGCAAAATACAAGCCCTAGCTCTTGATACCAATTGTTGGGTCTATTAGTGTCTAAGTTCAAGAGGGGAGGGGTGAATTGAGCTTATAAAATTTTCGCAAGAACACACAATTTTTCAGTATTCCAGAGGCAAAAAGAACAGATTGTTTTTACATGAAACAGATTGATTCTTCAGAGCAGTCTTGGCACAATTTGAATTTTGTTCAATGTAAAATTGTGATCAACAGAGAATTATAACAGAACCAGATCAACTTAATATTGTGAGGATGAAGGATACAACTATGCTTAGAAATCAACCAAAATTACACAACACAAGATTTCAAGAAGAATGATCCTTTCTCAGGTTTTAATGAATGGACAGTTTGTTCACAATTCACTTAAACCATTATATGCAGCAACCTTGTTTATGATCAGAAAACTTTAGCAAACCAGGAAGAACAGTTTTCACTTGAACCCAGAATTAACAGATTCAATTTCAAAAGAACAGATTTAGTTCTTGACAGATTTAAGCAAAAATCAGAAATGAGTGCAGGGATGAGAATACAAGATACACACGTTTTTATACTGGTTCACTCATACAGAGCTACATCCAGTCTCACCTTACCCCAAGGTGGAATTCACTAAAACAGTACCAATCACTTACAAAACCAGCAGTTCTTGAACACTACAAGAACAGCACACACAATGCTGAAAAACCCTATTTCAGCACACCTTGCACTCCAAGAAACCCTATCAAGGAGTGACTAACACTTACACCTTTACAAAACAGAATAAAGGAAAGATTACACCTGAAAAGAAGATGCAAGAACTCAAAACCAGTAGTTCAATTTGCTGCAGAACTGCACCAGCACCTTCACCAAGTTCACAGGTTTCCTACAATAAGCACACTTGAAAATCTCTTTGGAAAACCTTTCAAAAAACCTTTCAATCCTTCTTCTCACATGGAAATTGTTTGATCTCTGTCAAAAGCGTAATTCCTCAGCACTAATTCATGTGAGAGAGACTTTTCTTTATATAGAAAACAGTTTCTAACTTCTTTTCAAAAAACAGTTGAAAAGCAGTTAAGAAAACAACATATTCATTTTTGAACTTAACAGATTTATTTTGTGAAAACTACCAACTCAGCTAACAGAAATAACTGTCTGAGTTGTACCTTTGGTGCCCTAACTAACTTGTGAAAAAACCTTTCAACTGACCAAAGAATAAACCTGTTCTTTCACAGTAAAACAGATTAAAGTATAACAAACAGGCCAGCTCAGCTTAACTGAAATAACGAACTGAGCTTTCCCTTGGTGCCCTAACAGAAATTTAGAAAAGCCTTTTAACAGAGAAGAAATAAACAGATTCTTTCTCCATAAAACAGATTTATTTGTGTACTATTTTAAAACTGTTAAAACCATTTTAAAAAGCTTTTCAAAAACCATTTAACCACATCATGTGCTTGATCTAGACTTGGTTAGGCATCTAGGATAGGTTATACAGCAAAAGGCAATCATACATACTTACAAGCCTAATTACAAATGAATCTAAAAACCTATTACAATCTTCAAAGCACACAAGCCATTTTCTTTATCAAACGCACATCAAGCCTTGGTAGGGAAGAAGTTTCCTTCAGCTTCAACACCTTTGTCTGACGATATCTTCGGCAGTATATTTGAGGATAAGAGAATCCCAAATATCTTTCGCATTCTTATAAGAAGCATAAACATCGAATAGATCGTTAGATAACACACTGAGTAAAGTGTCCTTATTCGCATGGATCCAGTCGTCAACTTGTTTCGCAGCCGTGGTTGAGTCAGGTTTGGCAGTTGTAAGTGCATGAGCAACTCCGTACATGTCCAATAGGGTGGACACGCGTTCTTGCCAACGCCGGAAGTTCTGACCGGTGAAGACTTCAATTTTGGAGACGTCCGGAAATGGTTTCGCAAAAATGGTTTGCGTTGTGGAAACAACATTTGATGTTCCCGTAGCGGTGTTGTCGTTGTTGTTCGGATTTTCAGCCATAAGTCCTTACGATTGTAGTAAAATAGGCTTTAAAACAAACAAAAAATGGTTTCCCGAGGCGTGAGTAATCACTGTCCGTAAGGACTTATCCGCGGTGTATTGTGCAAGTCCCCCAGGATACAACAGGAACTTCCCGGATATTTCCGAGGATCAGAACTAGCAAGTTACTCTTTAAAAGAGTAATACCCAATGGAACCCAAAGTTTTATAATATTAAAATAATCTAATAAAGATGAGAGAGAAAACTAAAAATTAAAGCTGATAGGAAGAGGAGTTTCAGGTGGTGTTGGGTGAAGAAGATGAAGAAGATGAGTGAGAGTTGTGTCTTCTGAGGCAAAGGGTTGTGGCTTTTATAGATGAAAAAAGTAACCGCATCCCACTACATGAGCAACTCTGCTTCCACGGTCAAGGCGGTTCCGAGCAGTTTGCGGAGAGAAAGACTACGTCTTTCCAGAGAGTGCGGAGCAGATTGGATCTGTTGAGAGCACGCACGTTCTAAAAGACCCATTCAAGGTAGGAACCGTTACTGGAGGTCCCCTTAGGTTGCGGAACGTTGGGACTCTATCCCACGTTCAACCTCTGAGAAACGAGGGTTCCGAGCGTTGGTCCTCTACGAACGAGGGTTTCAGAGGTTTGTTCACTCACTCAGATTTTCGTTTCTGCACATGCTCTGTTTCTAGGTTTTCTGTTTTGCTAGAATCTGTTTTACATCAGAATATAGGCCTACTTTCACATTGGATTTTCATTTTTAGGTACTAAAGTTATAAATAATGCATTGCATCCCTCGGTCACTGTTTGGACTATATCATGCTTGAGAGTATCCTAACTATTTTTTATAAAGTGAAAATTAAAACCTTCAGGCATACAGCTTCTTGCACTCCCACACTCATTAATTATTTCTTTTATTTTCACCTCTTTAATACAACTTATGATCATCCTATTATCGTACTCTGTCAAAGTTGGAAATTCAATTTTATCAAGCCTAATGCTAGTATTCTCAACAGCATTTCTCAACAACATTGAACTTATATCCAAAAAAAAACTCTTGTACAACTTGTTCGACCTTAGATAGTTCCTCACACCAGTTGCTTTGGACATCCACGCCTTTTAACTCATTTTTTATTATTCTCCATCTGATCCTAAAAAGGAAGTATTTAAAGTTGATATATTCCTGTTCTAACCAATTATTCGTCACCTTCTGTTTTAGGTTTGAGATTTCTTTGTTACACACCAATTTAAATTCACTAAGTAGCTTCATATGCTTAATCCTTATATCATAAGTTACTTTCATTATCCAACTTATCTAGCTTTCCTAGTTGTCTGACAATGTGATGTTTGTTTGTATTTATAATCCTAAAAACTTCTATATTCCATAACTTTATTATTACCATATAATTCTCCTTTCCAGTACATTAGTTCCATATTGTTTTTATCATATCATTAAATCCACGTTGTATTCCAAGCATGCAACGCCCTAAACTGTTTCTACTACAAGAAAATCATGAAATAAAAATAAATTTTTAGATACCAAAATAATTAGTTGCAATACTAACTAAATTAGAGACCATTCTAGAAACTAAAAAAAAATTGGTTTCTAAATTAGTTTCTAATATTGTGCAGTTGAAAAATAAATAAGAGTTATAGGTAATGTTTTAGAAATTAGAACAAAAATATATATATTAGTAATTAAATGTGGAAAATTTGGAAAAAATTGAAACTATAAATTTGACCACAAAATGAAAAAGAAAGAGAGAAAGTTAAGAATGGAAATGTAATTAAATTATATTACATTATACCAAGTAATTTATAGGGTTGTTTTCTAGGTCTTCGTGGTCATTGTTATCACCTTTATTATCGGGTCCCTATGAGGACATTGTGAGTCAATATGGATGATGTTGGGTTGTATGCAAATGTGGTTGACTAGGAAAAATATTATGTATACTCAAAAAATAAACTTAAGTTTAAAATTAATGAAAACTAATTAAAATTTGAATTATTTTTAGATTAGAAAACAAGACTTGTGTGTGGTTAGTTGAGTTAAAACACGTGAACTGGGTTATGAAGACTTCTATGAGAAGGTTAATTTGAACAATGCAATGCTTGCGTTCATAGTCATATAAACTTTGTTAATATAGACAAAGTTGAAAATAAAATTTGCTTCCAAATTCTATCATTAATTTTTTTTAATTTTACATTATTGATTTATATCTTTATTTTTTTCACAATCATACAAAATATAATAAAAATATTATTATATAACAACCTAATTTCCATTTCATTCCTAACTACAATCCTTATAATAATTTTATATAGTTTAACATATTTTATTTTTTTTATAATTTTTATAAAATTACCTATTGGTCTTATTTTTTTAAATAATTTTATAGACAATATATTTTTTACATTTCAAAAATAATATGTTTATATAAATAATTAATATTAATACATTAATATTTTTATATAAAAAATGTATGTATTAATATTAATAATAAATCATACACAAAAAGTCGTGTAAACATTCCACAAGTATAATTAAATATAAAAACAATTAAAATCTAGTCTTACTAACACGACTTCATTTAAAATAAAAATAAATAAATCTCAACTAACATTAATCAAAGTTGCGTGAGTCAAACATGATTTTTTCTCTAATACTAAAGTTGTGTAAGTCGTGATAAACTGTCACAACTTTACCTTTATAAATTCAAACTTTTGTCATACGTGCATGACTTATTTATAATAAAGTCGTGTCATGTTGACATGACTTACCAGTATAAGTAATTTTTTTAAAAATATGTTCATTTTGGTAATGTTTCTTAAAAAGTTACTCCTATTTGATTAAAAAAAATCCAATTATGTGTGTCACCATAATTCATTATGGTGAAATTCCAAAAGATGTTATGCATGCAAGTCCATGGTTGTTGTTAAAGTTGGACGGAACAACCAAAATGTGGTCGTCAACATTAAGTAATATATAAAGTAACCAATATCATAACTAAAATACACAGTTAAACAAAAATTGGAACACAATTAATCTGGCAAAGTTTATGTGGTCTTATTTGAAAGTGATGTGAAGTTGAATGAAGATAATGGCAACTAATGTAGTGTACAAAAGCACTTACAAGGTTCACCAACCTGAATAACAACGTGCTATTCTATGTATTTTTAATGAAAGCGTTTAAATGGAAACAAAACCTTACGTAGAAGTTATGGGTCTAGCGAAATGCAATTCTGAATGTAATGAGTCAAATTTTCCTTCCACTTTCATATTTATTAATGGTAAAAACTTAGTTTTAACATTTTTAAAAATTTTAAATAATTATAAGTGAAATATAATCTTACATTTTTAAATAACTTCAGTTACACCTTCGCATCCTCATATCTCCTTTTCAACCACAACACTTCTAATTATCTTCAATCGTAATGTTTGAGAGATCAATTCCAACATTTGAGCATGTGGGGGAAGTTGACAAGAAGATTTATTGTATTCAACATTATCAGTGTGAAGATAATTTTTTTTTTAATTTTGTCCTCCATTTTTGCACCTTACTGACTTTTTTTTCTAGGTTTTGTGAGAGTTCCAAAAAAATGAAAAAAAAAAAGTGAACGAAAACACAACCACCATCACAAGTAAAAACACGACAAAACTTACCTCAACCACCAACATTGACCACCTAGCCACCACTAGTCACCTCAAACAACCACCACTACTTGAAAATGAATAAGAAGACACTACACTCTCCAACAGATATTGTTGAAATTAAAAAAAAATGTAGGTGTAGAAAGAAGGTATGAAGGTGCACGAAGAATTTGTGAGTGAGAATGGTGGATGTCATAACCTCGTTAAACATTATATAGTGTTTGTCAAAGTTGACAGTTGGTTGCATGTCACCAATGAGTGCTTTTTTTACCAAACTATGGTAATTTTATAAATTAATTATCAAAATAATTAAAATTATCAAAATAGGTATGTTATGTCACCTTGACACAATTTTAGTATAATTAGATTTTAATTAATATTAACATAACTTCATTTGAAAACTAATTACACTGAATTGGTGTCACATTGACATAATTTCAGTTCATCTTAGCATGATTTCTTTACAATAAAATCGTGACAATTTGGCACGGCTTATTTATTTAAAAAAAATTCCTCACTTTAGTTATTTTTTTTAGCAAATAAGAGATTATCTTGATTATGTTCTTACAAAAATAAAACATTTAATTTAATTGGATAAAGAAGTTGTATAAATAAATATAAGCTATTTATGATAGTCGTGTCCGTACCTAATGATTTAAACATTGTTTGCGAATATGTTGGTATAAGCTTATCCAAAATCATTTTCAAAAGAGAAAACACAAAAAAATATAAAAGTTTCCTCCAATTTTAATAAACTTTTTCTTTAATAAAATTAGTAAAAGATATCATATAGCTTATATGAGAGATGGAATATGGGGTGTTGCTTCTCTGATTTTGGAAGTATCCTAATTCATCATTCTATATAATATCATCTTGCAAGTTTCAACAATCCAACATTTATATAATGATTAAATGAATGATAAAGTAATCAACAATCAACGACTAATGAAGATTACAGAAGTGATATCTTGATGAGAAGAGAAAGTTTGACTTGTTGTTTTTCTTTTGGGTCTCATAATGAATGGTTTGGATGATTAAGTTGTGTGGGTGGAGCCCAAGTTTCGTACCCACAAATTGAGAAAAAAGAAGTTTTGGGCCCACGGGCAAACACCCCATATGAACTTTGGTACTGAAAAATGAATTGAAATCTCCTATGGCCCCCCCTTCTCTTCACTCTAATCCCATCATTTCCCACTCTTGTCATCTTTAATCACTGTTCATCAATGCCTACTTGCATTCCAACATCAACCTAGCCAACATCGTACCACCATCTTAACCAATCGCCTTCTTCTACTCTTTCGTGCTTTGAACATCGCACATGAATCAATTTTCTAACACAGGACATTCTGTCCTTTGATCACCAACCCCACTTAAATTATACTATAAACAAACTAATCAGTTTTTAATTCTAAAGTAAAAAAAAATAATATCTATCAATCATTATGGTACCCTTTTAACTAAATCTATAATTAGGGTTCATTTTAAATACATGTTTTAAACTATGCCAAAGTTATTGCTACTTTTAGTGAAGGGGAGTTTGCTATGCGTTGCGTGCAAAAAAGGAAGTTAAAAGAAATAAAAACACGACAACAAGTTCGGATATTCCGTAGCGAGGATGACAATCAGGCATGATTCAGAAGATTCCATAATCAAAACTCTTTTTTTTAATAAAATATTTTTCACAATAAATTATATTATAAAATTTTGACATCTCAACAACTAAATACAATAAAAAGTTGATAAAACTAAACTCCTATTCCCCTTAAGAAAATCTATATTTGGAATACCCCTCACCACATTTTACCCACTTTCATATGAAGAATTGGTTGAATGATATTAAGGACATGGAATTTTTTTCTCATTTTATACTTTTAATATTTTTTATATTTAATTTTTTTAATTGTGTAACTATATATTCGTTCTATTTATTTTTAGCTTGTTATTGCCATTGCATTATTGATAACTAATTAATAATGAGTTGAATATTCTTTGATAGTTTGAATGTGAGAAAAGTGCAAAGTTAAAAAGACACTTTGAGTGGGACCCACATCCTTCTACTATTAGAACAATATTTTGGTAGTTTGTTTTTACCAAGTCAACCATCTTTTTCATAGTAGTTCTTCCAAATGATTGTATCCTCTGCCTTTTCCTCTTACATAGTTGGAACGTTGAAGCCACGTCTCAAACCCCTCCTTTCAGATTCCAAAGCAACGCAGGTTTTCGCGTAATCTGTGTTTCAGAGTATAATAAGGTAAGAGGAAGAAGACATGAGTGCTTATCCCAATCAAAAACAGAGAACATGCGACTATTGTGGGGACTTCAAAGCTCTTCTATATTGCAGAGCTGATTCTGCAAAATTATGTTTCTTATGTGACCGCAAAATTCACTTCCCTAACCAACTTTTTTCCAAGCACTCGCGCACTCACCTCTGTGATGGGTGTGGTGATTCCCCTGCATCAGTCCTCTGTTATGCTGAGAACTCTGTTTTCTGCCACAACTGTGACTGCCAAAGCCATAACAACCGCATGCTGTCTCAGGAACACCAACGGAGACCCCTTGAGGGGTTCTCTGGGTGCCCTTCTGTGACTCAGATGTTAATGATTTTGGGTCTTCCTGAAAAATCTCTGCTTTCAACCGAGGGGGAAAGTTCCCATGATGATGGCCTTTCCGAATTGCACGTGTGGAATTCTCCTTCTGTTTTTGGTTTTGAGGATTTGATTGCTTCCTCTTCTTATAAGGTATGCGTTTTCACTTTAATTTTGTTCCTGGTCGCGTCAAGTTATGCATTGTGGATATCATTATATTCTTGAGTTCGCACCAACTCCAAAAGTGTTTTCAAGATTGAACAGCTTTTTATTTGGTTGTGAAAATAGAAAATGTAACTGAAATAGCTATTTTGTTCTAACAGGATAAAACTATTATAAACAACATATGTTTCTTTGTATTTTGAAGTAGTTGCATTAGTTTCATACTTATCGGTTTCTATTTCAAAATTGTTAATTTGTGGATTATTTATTTATTACGTCTTTGGATAATTGGTTTTGACTGCGAGGATTCTAGATTCTTTGGAATTTGGATGTTAAAAAGTGCACATGAAAATCCTTGAGTATTGCTACGATTTTGACATGTTTCAGGATATTGTTATTGAATCAGAATCATAAGGGTGCGTGCGGGAGACAGAAAGAAGAAATTCTGAGTCAGCTTCGTGAACTAATAAAGTTGGAGCCTGACTTAACTCATGGAGAAGTAGATGCTGAACCACAACTGCAATTTGAAAACTTGTCTACTGGTTTTGAACGTGACATAGAGGCTAACATGTTTCCTTCATATGAGGTAAACCTTACAATAGTCCTAAGATTATTACCATGGAACAATATAACCTTTCACATAACTTAGAAAAAATAGAAGCAAAGCTGAAATTCCCAATGTGCAGGCAGGTGTGTTTTGTTGGCATGGAGAAAGCAGTGATCGTGCAAATCAAATTGTTCCTTCTGATACGTCAGTGAGTGATTATAGCGAGCTAGCTTCAGCTAAAGATCCAACTTTTACAATCCCTGCAACTCACACGTATTGTAACAACCAAGGAAAACCATCAAATTATTTGAAGGCTGAAAACCTGTCTCCTACTCCTAAAGCTACTCCTTATGAGTTAACAAGTCATGAAAGAGATTCAGCATTATTGCGTTACAGAGAGAAGAAGAAAACAAGAAGGTACTCCTTTGCTTGCCACGTGTCGTGTATTTCATGTCTTTATACATTATGAATCTATGCTATGTTGTTACAAATTTAATGTAATGGCGAAGTCCAGCCAAATTTAATGCACCTGTTATGCGGTGCCGAAATCTTTGAAAAGTAATTGGTGAAGGGTATTTAAGATTAAATAAAGTATAAAAAATTAAAATTTATTTATACTTAATTGATGTACAATCTTTTTTATGGTTTATATTTGAATCGAGAGGAAGTACCTTGTGGTGATATACTTCTTTGTCAATGAATAGAAACTAGGAGAAGAAAAAGACATCAAAAGCATGAACATGAAGAAAAACTAAAGCTTAATTTTCTACCAAGTTCAATTCTAGTTTACTGTCATATTAATTACACTTCATTTGCATTGTGACCAACTTTAACACCACACCTTATGCATGCTAAACTTGTCACTAATTTTTTTATGAATCAATTATTACTAGTAAGGTGGATCTCCATGAATCCAATAGTTACTATTATCAATAGCATATATATAGTCAGCATAGTAGTATTCCAGAAAATTATCTTGTTACTGTCCTTTTATCAGCATATTAAGAAAACGGGTGTGATTCTGCAGTTGATCACAACTTCTGCAATTTTAATAAGTCGTTGGATTGGTGGAAAACCAATCTGAGATATGAGTAGATATGTGCATGTTCTTGATGAGTGTTCTATATATATAATATAAACTTATATTGGAAGATGGATTCATAGAATTGATATCCTTCACGTGGAAAACAGGTATGACAAGCACATCAGATACGAATCACGAAAAGTTCGGGCAGAAAGCAGGATGAGAGTTAAGGGTCGGTTTGTGAAAGATGAGACACAGAAATAACAGTAAATTAGTTGTTGCTAATTACATGAGAACTGTAATTCTGAGTTGGTGAGAAAGCATGTTGAAGAGAGAGCCACGTTTTTAGATTGATGATGTCTCTGTCATCTCTTGTCTCAAACTGAACTTTCTTGCTTTCTCCCTTCTTTTAATTCACTAGAATATGAGGCTCCAAGGAGATAGAGGGAAGTTGAAGAGGTAATTGATGTGCAGCAAAGGAGGGAAGTGGTGCATGAAAGGGTTGAGTACAGTAGAAAGAGACAATAGAAAGTAGGCTTGTAAACATTACAGTGTTTATGTGTATAAGCGGATGAGAATCGCAGCATTCTGACTACCATGGTCTGATAATGCAAATCAATTCTTTCGTGTTTTATGTGTTTTTAATTGCTAGTTTTACATAACTATAAACTATAATTTGGCCCTTTTGTACGTGATTAAATGTAAGGAGTGGTGGCCAATTTTGATTGCTCCAAAGTTACAGATCTTCAAACTTACGCCTGCACTGCTCATAAGTTTGTTGCCTTCTCTTGACTTCTTATTTCACCAATTTTAGGCTTTGATTTAAGGTATTAAGTATTGTTTGCATATGAATATGAAATGGAATTAAAAGGCCAGATAAGATTAAAAACCTATCACATTGTTTGTATGGTGGTCTAAAAACTTCAATTGCTAATTTTAATTTCAGAGTATTATGAAGAAAATCCATGGTTGTGAGATTTCTTGAGGCAAAAAGTTAAAAACAAGAAGACGCCCAAATCTTATTGAAACCAAATCTTAGGCGTTCAGAAATAATAGGTGAATGCATCTTGGGTGTGTCGGTGCACTAGAAGAAATTTCTAAACAGGACTTTCGTATGATGTGACATTAATAATGCAAAGAGCATATTAAACCTACTTCACCATTCCTTTTCAAAATATGGGTCCTCATGTTCTTGCTCTACAATTTCTCATATAAACTAAGGCACCTTCATATTATTTTAAAAAGTCAATTTTATTTTTTTTTAAATTTAAATAATTTTTTAATAGAAATTTTGTACTTTTAAATAATCTCAACTACATCATACATTTCCATATCTTTCTTCTTCTAGGTATAATTTGATATTTTTAAATAATCTCAACTACATCTACATCATGCATTTTCATGTTTTTCTTCCAGTTATATTTTTTTTATTTTTTTTTAACTGTAGTATTTTGAGAGAACATTTATATGATTTGAATGTGGGTGAAAGAATTGATGAGAAAATTTGTTGTATTCAACAATGTTGTTGATGGCAAAGATAATTTTTTTAATTACTTTATTTTTTAACTTCGATTTTTTTTTTCTTTTTAAATTTTAGAACTTCTGCAAGAATAATTAAAAATTTAAAAAAATAAAATAATTTTACTCAAACTAATAATAAAAATAAATACTTTTTAAAATATTGCTCTGTTTTGTTTTATCTAGTGATAAATAATTTAATTATTATTAACTTATATTTTTATGATAAAAATTATCTCAAATAAATTATTTTTATTTAACTGTTCTTAATATTTAAAAATAAACAATATCAACCAGATTTCTTAAAATAAAAAGGAATCGAGTTAAACGTCACATTTTACTAATTTATATTTTAAAAAACATCTTAAATTTTTAGTCTTTTTTTGTTTGTATATATTTTTATTAAAATGAAATTAATATATATTAAATGTTTTATTAATTTAAATTTCTGTTTCAAAGGATATTATTAAAATAAAAAAAGGTATGATAGTGAGGAAGAATTTGGCTAAATTAAGAGTAAAGTTTTGGTACCAAAGTTGTGTTGAAGCGAAGTTAATGAAACGTGTAGGCCCAAACCCATAAATGTTAGCCCGGCCCATGATAAGTTACAGTAGTGGTAGTATTCCGTTATGTTTGACCATAGAACCCAAAAAGCAGAGATTGTTAGTGACGTTGAAGATCTTGCTGCAAATTTCTGTTTCAGCGATGACTATTGCCAACAACCTTTTTAACACAATCTTTGTCTTTCTTTTCAATTCGGTCTTCTATTCATATCCAAAATCACTTCTATCTTCCATAATTTCTCGCATTCTTTACTTTTTACAAACCCATCAATTTTTCTATACATATTTCAAGTTGGAAGTCAGATTAATGCAACTACATTAAATAAATAACAATATATATATATATATATATATAATTCTACTTAAAATAGCAAAAAAATTGAAAGAAGGGAAGAGCAAGCTAAGTGTTTTTTTCTTCTATTTTCAGCTTCCCTTCAACATGGAAAGTGTAGTGATGTGTTTGAATATTTATTAAACTTTTATATTTTAAAATAACTGTAATGATTATTTTATTAACAGAAAATGTTATTGTTTACTATATACGACTTATTGCGATGATGAGTAGGACCTAAAATAAGTATTAGGTGCTCTTATTTATTTATTTATTTATTTATTTATTTATGCATATCTTGAGTTCAGATTTTATACAAATATGAATTTTGACGTGCTAGAAGTCTACGTTAGAAATTTGTCATTTTCAATGTTACTTCAATTCAACGCTAAATTCACAATGTTTAGATATAATGGTATACGTATAAATGTTTGGACATATTTGTTACAGAGAATTTTATTACTAATCAAGTTATATATAAACTTTCATAAAAAAATTATTTCCTCTTATTTTTTTATATTTCTCTTAATCTAAACAATTTACTTTTTTTTATTCTTTTTTCTTCATTTTATTCTTTTCTATTTTCTTAAATCCACTTCCTAATCTAAACACACTCTTACAAACAAAGATTACAAACACATTTCCAAATTCTTTTACAATCTTATTTCAACAGTTATCCTCTTCAATAATATTTAGAAGGATATATCCATATATTATGCATGTGAGTATTACTAATTAGTGTCTCAAAAATACGAATTAAGATATTAAGAAATAAAAATGTTGTATGGTTAGAGATGCATTGAAAATAATTTAAAAGCATTTTTCTTTTCTTTATAAAATAATAAAATATTTTTCAATCCTCTGTGGTTCACAAAAATTATTCCCCATACCAAACACGGGTGGGTCCACAGTGTTCTGCTCTTGTTAAAACTTTTTCTGGTTTCTGCTAACTTTTAAGAAAGTATTGATTTTACTTGTGTGGAAAATAACGTCAGCCGGAGATAAACTTTTTCAGCACACTGTTTATCTAAGACAAAACACCTTTTCTAATCAAAATTATGCTTTTATTTAAGATCTGCCAATCATAACAATTCCAACATTTGAATTAACCTGTTTTGGTAAATTAAGGTCACCCAAAAAAAATCTTCATTTGCAGACATTTTTTCATGTGGTTATGAGTAGTAGTAATATTCGGTGCCATTAATTGATTACTGCCGCGAAAAAAATTATATTAATGCGTAATTAAAGTGTAAAATGATCATAACCGGTGTGCTTCAAAAGACCCCAAACTTTTTATTGCAACAGTGAAAAGCATGATAGTTAGAAAAATATGGAGAACAACAGTAAAATGAACACAGCTTTTATACTTTATAAATATTTGAAGAAGGTATAAAGTTGTTGCATTGAGGAAGTGATTAATAGATAAGTGTATTAAGAAAATGTGGTATAATTAGTTTGGTTTAAAAGGTTGTGTTGTGAGTGCAGTGATGTTGAGTGAGTGTGACGATGGGTAAAAGGCTAGGGTTAGTTGAAGATTGAGCTAAGTGTATTTGGGAGAGAAGAGTGAAATTTGGGAATGGTTAATTGGAATTTGAAATTACGACATTGAATGTGTAAAGTTAAAGGTGCTGGGTGGAAAGCAAAAGTGTGGAGTTAGGATGATTGTTACTTTTCTAATCATGCACCATCCATTTGGCAGTGTAATATAATGATGAGAGTTGGGAAAGAAGAGTGGTAAAATGAGAATGAATGATATGAGAGTGAATTTAATGATCAAAGGACCATAGTAATAAGGGAATAAAAATGATGATGATCATGAAGTTGAAACGTGTGGCCATCATGAACCAATGAAACAACCCCAACCCCTCTTTACTTACCCTTCCCATTCATCACATAAGTTGTTGCTGTTGCTGTTGCTCTTGATGTTGGTGCCATCACCCTCATGTAATGTTACTGTCTCTCCCACTTTACCTGCCCCGGATTATCCCTCATTCTCCTTTTCTCTTTCTATTTTTTTATCCTTTTCTCTCTCTCTCTCTCTCTCACACTATTCTTTCTTTCAAATTCTATTCCTCACAGGGATTCTCCCATGTTATACACTACCACTACTACTACTTCACATTATATATATCATTCCACCTATCAAAATCTGGATCAGAATATACACATAAAGTTAAACGTATTATTAAAAGACAGTTCTAAGAACATAAATAAAATAATAGATTATGTGCACTGTGCAAATAGTACGTAAAAGCTAACTCGTTATTGCAGCAAAGTTAGTAGGAGAATAAGGTAACTAATTTTGATTTTAGACACTAACAATATTATGATTGATTAGACATTATAGAATATATAATGAATTAAATTGGGTTTTGAAAGTTTAGTTTGTGGATGTTTTGAGAAGGAAAGAGTTATTGAAGAGTGATGGTGGGTGGGAATAGTAAAGAAAAGAGGAAGATATGATGAGATGGTGCGTCTTAGAAAATAGTAATGGAGGTGAGTGCAGAGAAAAAGCTGAAGAAGCCATCTCTGTGACCGAATCTATCACGTGGCGCACCACTCGAGGCTCTTCTCCACTTCTCACCACCTCACCATATTTACCACCGTTACTTTTCTTTTCTATTTTTTAATACCATCGCACACCTTGCTTTTTATACTATCATTTTTTTTATTTCTAAACATTTTTTCCAAAATATATGTAAGTATCACTATCTCAACTACAAACAACAATATTTCAATAAAAAAACTCCAACAAATACCGGATCAGAGGTTTTCAAATTAGATCACAACTCTGATTATTTCGCTCACCACAATTATAAAACCAAATTCAAATTTTACTTAAATTAATTGAATTTATTTTTGTAGAATACGAATTGGTTTTAAAATTTGTGGAGAGAAGAAGTATAACTAAGGAAAATTTCATTTTACAACTTCTAGTAATTTACCGTGCTCGATTTCAAAGCACGTAGATCCACTTCTTCCGGCGACAAAAAAAATAAGTTCCTCTGCATACTTTAAATTCTAAGATTTAATTTTTAATAAATAAATGAATAAATTATCAATTTCATTCTTAAAGTATCTTATCTCCCTTTAATATTTAAATTAACATAAAAATTTAAGTAATATCTTACATGTTAAGTCAATGTAGTCCAATGTAAAATTTGACAACCAATTTAGTACTACTTTTAAGATAAATAGATTATTTTAGAGACAACATAAAAGATACGGAAAATAGTTAAAAGACCCATTTTATAACAACTTACATCCAAATTATCTAAATTAACTCTCAAGATTTCATTCTTTCTAAGAAATTAACTATTTTACTACCCTTTAAAAAATATGGTATCGATCTTCCAAAACCAAAAGCAAACCAACCTTGAAAAAACTTTAGGAGAGAACTTCATTTTAACAACGAAAATTGACGATATCATTCCCAGTTCCTCGCTAGTAACAAGCATACAAGTGAATTTTATGGTGACTCAGCTTGAACCATTCTCTTGAAGGAAAAAATTGTTCAGAGCCTGGCGTAGGCAACCAAAATGAATTTGAATGCATATTCAAGCACTGTTAAAATGCAAAAACCTTTGGACTAGTTGAGCCATTCCTCGATTCATATGCGCAGACTCGGTTGTCACACAGTCATTCCTACTGTTTACTGCAGAGCACCAATCGAGTCTGAATAGAAGAAAAGAAAACATGGCATAATTACATCAGATTGTTGCAAACAACAGATCAGGTTTGCATTAGAATATAATTACGAAGTTTATTCCTTCCCACCGCATAATTTTAATGATAACAAGTCCACCGATAATTTAGTAAGAGCGGAGTAACATGCATATAAAACTATGCACAGGTCCATAGAATATAATTATAGGAAAAATAATAAAACTATCCTAAGCCACATATAACAACAAGGTTCGGATCTCTCTATCAGAATTGGTGTTTCGTTGCTCAGCCAAAGAGTAAAAGGAATGGCTATCGAGCTCAAGCCTTTTTATATACCCTCCTGTACCTAGCTCAAACACCAACCATAACAGCATCAGCATGCGCCGGTACACAGTTTTAATCCATTACTAGGTGGCATTCTAGGCATGTACCTGCATCAACGACTCTCACATCAAATTGTCATAAACTCCATGGCTGGTTCCACAGCAAAATCACTCAAGAAATTCTTAATGCAGAATCATCTTCCATTCTCCATACATAGCCTGGCATGTCCAATCTTGGCCCAGAAACAGTCCTGTATATGTATAGCTTCTCAACAGGACTACTATCCGGCCTCGAATCTGGAGGTCCTCTTTCATCAATGACTTCAACATTAAGCATCGGCATTTTCTGACCCAGCAGTTTACATGCTCCGTAACTCACCAAGCAAGAGGACATCCAAAGGGATCGCATTGTCTCCAGCTTTGCAGCATTGGCTAAAAGGGCTTTGTCACCAAAGGGGCAGTCCCTGATCTCCAGCTTCCTAAGGTTGTCACACCCAGACAGCACATGATGGAGTCCCAAATCGCTATCTCCAGCAAAAGCCACAGAAAGCATCTCAAGCTTCTTACCATAAGTCCCAATATACTCAAAAACGCGGTCAGTAAGAAGCCCAGAAAGGGAAAGGCGACGAAGATCCTTGCAATGCTCTACAATAGCTCCAAAACCAGCATCCAGAGGATCATGGGTAAGATAGTCTGGAACTTGAGGCTCAATAATACACAGTCTAAAACGAGTCATATTAGGTCTGTTCCTGGCAATTGTAAGCAAGGCCGCGTTAGACATTTGACGACAAAAATATAGAACTGACTGGAGCTTGGAACAGCCTTCAGACACAGAAACAAGGCCCTGCTCTGTCAATGCTACATTTGGTTCTAACCCAAATGGGTCAGACGGAAACACCCTCAACTCCCTCAGATCCTTACATGACGCAGCAATCACTTCAAGGCCAGCATCTTCTATGTAATCCAACACCTATTCCACAAATACCTTCAGATCATCAGCATAAGAATTTACAGCAATACTTTGCAACAGTGAACAAAGATGCAAACACAAACATGCAATATGAATGGAAATACTGTATGAAACAGACTTACCCATAACCGTTGTAAATTCTCACACTGACTAACAAGCTTGGTAAGATCAGGACTTTGAATAGTTGCATAACTCATGTTTAGTGATGTCAGGTTGGAGCAGATAGGATAAACAGCTGGAAGGTAGGAGGGGAGCACGTCCCAAAATCCAGACAAGCTTTTCAATTGACGGCATCCAGAAAATGCTTCGGCCAGGTTCGAAAAGACTTCCGGCCGCATCTCAGTCGTGTAGGCTCCTGTGCCTAACTCAGCCAATTGAGGAGCTCCACGAAGAAGGTTGGCCAGCCTGTCTAGGGGCACAGCACGATTGAGGCGGAGAGTCTGCAGATTGGGACACCTACTAACCAGACGCTCTAAGGCAGACAAATTCACCTCATTGCCTAAGCAAGAAATGTTAAGGGAAACCAAGGATGTGTACGAATCGGGAAAATGGCTAAGCCAGTGCCCACAAATGTCATCCACTTCACTCTCCCGTAACTCCAACTCCCTCAAATTCCTACAATTTATTACCACACAATGGATTTATCAAAACTATGTTAAAAAAGAAGGAATCACACCGAACCAAAATTACAACACAACAGTCATTGTCATCAACAATACTGACATAAAAAAAAACAACATAAACTCCTAAAAAATATATTAAAAGCCCTAAAAGTTAAATTTTATGAAGAAGTCCTTAGAGTTTCCAAATATTGTCCAGTAGGATCCTTACTTAATTTTTTTAATACTACAAAGAAAAAGTAATCTAACCAATCTCATCCACATTTAATCAGAAATTCAGTTCACAATCTAAAACGGAGAAACAAAAGAATAAGTTGCGAAACCTGCAATGGGCGGCAATGGCAGCAAGTCCATCAGTGGTGAAACCCTCACAAGAGGTGAGCACCAGCACTCCGAAGTTCTTGAACGATTTCGCGATAAGCTCCAAGCATTCATCAGTGACGACCATCCTCTTGAGCCTGATCTCCTGGAGCCAAGGGTAGGCAGCAGCCATGGCCTTGATCCAAGGGCCGACATAAGCGCCCCAACCCTCGGGGACCAAATTGAAGTCTGCGAAGTGCGGCTTGCCCTTGATAGTAATGGATCTCACTTTGGGGAAGCGGTTGACGACGGCGGCCGGAGAGACAGCATAGCAGTTGCCGACGAAGACTCTCCGGCGGCACCAGCGGTCGATCTCGTACCAGGACTTGCAGACGAGGGAGATCGAACCACGGTCCTTGTCGCACTCGATGAAGGAGAACACATGCTCCAGCACCTCCTCGGGGAAGGAGTAGGCTACTCTGGGCCGCATGTCCAACGGAATATAACCCAAAACGCTATAGTTCCGGAAGGAAGATGAACAACAATAACAATATTCTGAATAGGAGTATTAGGAGCAGCGTAGCGTCTAGATCTGAGACGCCATTGGAATAGGGAGGTTGTGTTGTGGAGTTGTTGTAGTTGGCAGAGACAAAGAGAGAAGAGAGAGAGAAATAGAGAGTGAGGGTGAGGGAGAGGAGGATAAGGAGTTTGTGTTGTACCGGTAGAGGTTAGAAAGTAACTAGGGTTAAATAGGTGGTGTGGAGAGGAGGTTTGCGAAGAGTGTAGGATCAGGTATTGTGGAAGGGACACGTGGATATGAGTGAGTTGGAGTCGTTGGATGGGCGGCGTTTGATGATGATCTTATCCATTGAGACGAGACGCGAGTCCGGGTGATTTGATGAGGTGTTATCATGCCTACCGTAATGGATGTGGAAGGGAATCTCATGATTGCCGTTGCATGGCTTCATCTCCAGAGATGGTGATGGATGGATGCACCCGGGACCACATTTTCACCATCACATTAATTCACTTCTAAATTATTTATATCTTTTCTTTTTTTTAATATTATATTCGCCTGCAACTCTACACTCTTTTCCATGCCCTCCCATTCAAATTCTACATCATTCAAATCTTTTTTTCTCAAATTACAAAGTTCCCAAAATACTAATACCTTTCCAATGCTTAAATAACCCTATCAATATCAATGTTGTTTATTTCATAAAAAAAAATTCAATTAGTAATTTACAATTTGATCGTTGAGATAAAAATTCAAATTTATGAAAAGATCTATAAAGAAAATCTAGTTCTTAAATAACAATGCCTCATCTGTTACACAACAACCAACAAGAAAAGATAAAGCAATGAGAAAATGTGATTCCTGCCTTCCGGGACCAATTTCTCATGTTCAGATAAATCAGCAAGAAAGGAAAAGAATCTTGAGGGAACTTATAAGTTCTAACCAAATCCTTCCCTTGTAAACAACCAATAAACTTAAAAGAATACTTCACTAATTAAACAATAAATGTATCTTTTTGTTTTAATGCAATTACTTATTTCATTATCTACGTATAACAATACAAAAATTAATGTTATTTTTTTTTTTCAATCCAATCCAAAACATGTCTGAGGTGAAGTTCCGGAAATCGTGACATCACAGCCGTCCAATCATTCTTCTAGCACTGAGATGTTTGTTTATGTTGACAGTAAAACAGTATTTTTTACAATTAATTACCGTGGGAGAACAACTTAAGTGGTGAACAGTATCGTGAATTGAGTTCGGAATTTTTAATTTAATTTGATCTGACGACGTTACATCATTCGTTTTATTTGACTTTATTTTGGAAAGAAGTGTTTGGGAAAATTGAGTTTAGGGAAGAGAAGTGTGAGTTACATGGAAGTGATTAATGAGAGAAGTGGGCAATGTGGCCCACTTTTTAATGAGGGTAGCATCTATTCTAATGATCGATTCCATTATTTATCTTATCATGGTACAAGTATGAAGTATGATATGAATGAGCCAGCTATCATACAAGTGTTCCTGTTCCTCTTCAAATCTTAAAATCTACTTCCATCAATTTAAGTCTCCTATGTTTCCATAATTATTGCTCTCCTTAACCAACAAAATAAATGCAACATATTCATACTACTTCAACTTTTATCTTCCATAAAAACAATAATTTAACTCTTCCAAAAAAAAAAATTGTTTCATTTTCAATATATTTTAATTAACAACATTTCAAACTTTTTTTAAGTTTAATAGCATGACATTAGTGCAACAGTATTAACATAAACAGTGATAACAACAAGTAATTCTCTGAAAGATCTTGAATTTGCCAGGTACTGATAACCATCATCCAGCCACAAGTTTAGCAAGCCAATAATTGATTAGCATTGAGAAATAAATTATAAATTATGATTTGAGGGAAAAAAATGATGTGGAAATCAGAATAAGTTTTTCAATTACTATTAAAAAACATAAAGGAACACGAAAATTAAGACAAAAGATCAAACGCACATGACTCCCTTCAGCTAATGTAGGATTGCACTGAATGACAATATACACTGTCTTTTTGCTATAAATTATTATTTTTTCTTACGAAAGTTAGTAAATCTTTAGTTTAAAATCTATAAATAATGAACATTTTTGTTTCTATTATGCACAATTATAAAACGCTGGTCAACAAAATAAATTCGTTTGTAGTTTGTTTTTAATATTTATAAAAAAAACATCCTTGACCATTAAATTTATCGGTCTATTTAAAAAATTATTAAAAATAGACATTTAAAATTAAAATAATTTTAAAGGAAAGGACTAGTGTTTTGGAAATATCAGGATCTCGATAAAAGGTTGTGTTTGGCAATTCAATCAGATTTAAAATTTAAGAAACTTATTTAAATAAAAATTCAGTTAATATAAATTATTTTGATACATAGTGTTTACTCATTTGTCATCATACCACTGTATAAGAAAAAAAAATATTTTATAATTATTTTTAATTACTTAATTTTATTATTTGATAAAATACATAATTATATAATATCTCCTTTTTTTATAATAAAAAGTTTATAACAAAAAGAAGGAGTAATTGAAAACTGTATTATACAATTTATTTATTTCCTTTCAATAGATCTCTTTCCTTTCTCCAAACAAGTGAGAAAATAATTGAATGAAATAAGATATCTTCACTTCTCATTGATTCACTAATAATTTGTCTTTTTCATTTATATTATAAAGGCAGCAGCAGCAGTGCTAAAGATAGTACTCGCTCTTAATGGCAAATAACTCATGAAGCTCCATCAATAGGGTGGCGTGAGGAAGTTAAAATACATTATACACAACAGATATGAGAACCCCAACGTTGTAAATACAGCTGTATGTTATACCTGTATTCAAAGACATAAATAAATACACAAAATTATCTCAATTTTAATGTGTTTATTATCATATTTATTTATTCAAAATTATTATAATACTTAGAAGTTCCTCGGAAATCATTACACTAATCTCTCCTTTTCGATTTTCGTCCAATAATTTGAATAAAACAATGTAGAGGGGCTGAGTTGTCTTGCACGGGTCATTACTTTTTCTATCGGGAAGATATCGTAATTAAGATTTAAAGACGCATTAATTAATTCAGATTATTAATGTGTTTAATATTAAGCCCACGCACGGTTCTCCGGGAATCTCTCTATCATTGGACTTTGTTCAAAACCATATATTATATTACTACTTCATACAAATTTTTTGAAAACTAAAATCTCAAAACATTTATAATAATAAATAATAAATACAATTGAAAGAGGTCTAAAGTCTAACTCAATTACTTGGTACCAAAAATAATATAATAATAGTGTCTTAAATTTGAGACTTCGAATTTATGATCCTGCACGTAAAGTGGCATACCCACCCAAGTTCGATTTGAAGATAAATAAATGCTAAGACAGCTGAAGAATTAAAAGTAAAACAAATACATAACTTTATCATGTTTTTTATATTCTAAGTTTTATTTTTCACGTATAATAAACTATATTAGGTTTTTTGGTTATAAAAAAGGAAAAGAGAATCCATGGAAAAAGATCAAAAATATTTTATGTATGGATGAAATCACAGAATGAGAAAGGTTTGGTTGAGTTTGGTTTGGTTAGATTGAGAGGAAATAGTAGTTGAAGAAGAATTGAGTGTTGTAACCTGTAACCTGGTGAATCCTATTAAGATCCATCACTCTATGACAGAATCTATTTAACTATGATGCCTCATAATTCACAACTCATTCACTAGGCTTAATTACTTGATGTTGATGTATACACAACTTTCCTCCCCCATTCCCATTACACACATACAAAATAACTCTTTTAATCATTTTTTTTCTAAAATCTAACATTTCAATTTTAATATATTTTTTATTATTTATTATATTTTTAATGCCCCACTATTAAGTTTAGTAAAAGGTAAATGCATACTTATAACTCATTTTTTTAGAAATTTATTTTAAGCTATAAGTTGGAAGTATTGAATTCACATAAATGTTTTATCATTCTTCCATCTACATCATTTTTTCATTTTTTTTTAAACACCCAGTGCAAACACCTCTTTCACAAGGTATTTTTTACCCAATACTAAAACTTTACAAGAGATGTTAGCCTTTATTATCCATCCAAGAAAGAATAATATATACATATATTTAAAATTATAAACATGATCCATAACACCCAAAATATATTGAATTTATAAGACATATATAATAATTATGTATGTTACCAAATTTATTAATTAGAATTTATAAGTTCCTTCTAAACTGATATCCAAACCTGCACTATTACTTTTTATTGTACTAACTACAATTATAACAACTATAAAAAAATAAAATATGATATATATATATATAACTTTTAAACACTTAACTAAATTTTATTTTTTTTATTTTTTTATTTCAAACTTTTTCATCTTATATTCATACAAAAATCCCCTATTACATACACAGTATTAACCTAATAATTCTCTAAGTGTTGGCCATTAGGTTGTGCTTAATTCACAGTTGATCGTATTCTTAAGCATTATCTTGGATGTAACTTTATTTTAATTTTTGAAAACTGATAATTAAATATTGATGTAATTCTCTCTTCGTGGTTCGATCGCACTGTTTTTCAACTGTTCTTCTACTACTTCCTTAGTTTCGGCTCTCGATCTCCTCGTAAACATCGAATGGGTACCTGCAGAAGGCATTCCAACACTCAAGTCAGCAAAAAGGTTCAACACTCGTTTGTTAGAGTACTGTAGATAATTACGTATTTGTTTCTTGGAATGTGCGTTATTTATATTACCTGTGTTGGACTTTCCTTATTGGGTCAGGTTAAGGTTGGACCATGTTTAGGGCTTAATTACCTAGTTCATAAGCACAAATTAACTTTGCTGACTTTAATTAAGCGTTATTGGACTTGAGCTATCGGTCAGCCCGACGAAGGTGTGTCTCCACTGCATTCGATCGGCCCAACGTTGGGACCCGAGGTATTATATCAGTCGTGCAACCCTCACTGATATACTTTCTAATTAAGTTTAGAATAAAATATGTTTTTATAAAATATTGAATAAAAAATTTAGAATTGTAGATAGAAAAGACACAACATGTGATGAAACAGATATGATAAAAATTATACAGCTTAAATTTAAATTCAATTATTATTATATAAACATAAAATAAAATAATATGTATATGTTGTATATAATATTATTATAAAAAAATCATTAAATAAAATTAATTTTAAAAATCAGAATAATTAGTTACTATTTAACTAAATTAGACTATTTTATAAACTAAAAAAAATTATTGGTATTTAAAGTAGTTTCTATTATTAATAAAAAATTATAAAATAATTTTTAAATTGGTATATAATTATTAGCTACTAAAGTTTTAACTACTTACTATTTTATATTTTAAACTAGACTCTATTAGTCTTTTATAAACTAATTTATAATGTAAGATATTACACGGGTGCATAAAAGGTTAAAAATGGCGACTATTTTAATCGTAAAACGACAACTTTTTAGTCGCCTTTGATCAGCATGTAGTTTTATGTCTCAAAGCAAAGAAGAAAATTATTTAACTCCCTTCTTATATTCAAACAAAGAGGGTAGTTATGGTAAAAGTCGCCCTTATTAACCATTGAAGCATTTAAGAAGACGACCATTTGCCTTAGTCGCCCTTATAAGCCATTGCGAAGTATCTAAGAAGGCGGCTATGGTAAATAGCAGCCCTTGTAGATGGTAATTCTCATCTAAATTGATCTGTTCAATTATAACCCAATCAGATAAGTACATAAAGAACTATATTACAAAATAAGGTTCGCATAAATTAGTGTTAAAATACATATATGTTAAAGAATTAATAGAAAGTAAAAAATAATATTCATAAACAATGAATTAGACACATTAAAGAGAGTAGACAAATATACTTTAAATACCTTAAGGTGTATCAAAATGAGTTTTTCTTTGCATTTACACTTCCCCCCATTGAACAAGCACTGAAATAATAAGATTTCATGTTAGAACACATAACATTACATAATGTATGAGTAATAAATTTGTGAATGTAATATAATTATAATGATTTGATACATCTCTAATTTACAGTAGGAAACATGATGCAAAATTTCAGAATTTTATGACAAATGAAAGTAGTGGAACTAAAACCTTAAAATACATGAAAAATACCTAAAAATAAACAAGATTTTTTGTCGTCGTTTTACAACAAAACGCTTCATGTAAGAAGGCGGCTATGAGGTCAAGTCGCCCTCTTAGAAGAAAGTGTTTCGTCTAAGAGGACAACTTTACCTCATAGTCACTTTCTTACACGAAGTGCTATAAGAAGACAACTTTACCACATAACTGTCTTCTTAGAAAAAAATATTTTTAAAAAAGTCATAGCAGTTTGAAGGATAACGTCTGACCGTAAAAACACCTTAAATGTAGTGTCGAAATAAGTCTTTTTTGCATTAGTGTTAATTAGTAACTAAAACTTTGGTAACTAATTTAAATATCAATTTATAAATCATTTTATAATTTTTTATTAATAATAAAAACCACTTTAGATACCAATAAATTTTTAGTCTCTAAAATAATACTTAATTTAATTAATACAGTGACTAATTAACTTTAATCTTTAATTTTTATTTAATGATTTTTTTCATATATTTATAAATTTTTTTTCAAATAAAAAAGTTATAACTATAAATTTTGTCTTAATGATAGTTAAACTTTTCTAATGATGAATTGTAGTCACTGTATTTTCAACAGCACTTGACGATATTTTATGTTAATTTAGAATATTCCTTTAATGATAGGTAAATGTCATTGAAAGGAGATATGCATCTACAATTGAAGTCATAACCATAATCATCCTCATATGCGATTTGTTAATATTAAAGTTTTATTTTATCTCCACCTTAAACACATGCCAGACTTTAATTCATACACCACAATTGATAAAATAATTATCCAAGGTCATTTTGAATTAATATATAACTCAGGTATTATCAAATTATTCATAACTGGAAATTATCTATTATCATAAAACATATAAAAAAAACTAAATAAATTAAAATTGTCAACTATACTAAAACATATAAAAAAACTCATTGTTAATAAGTTGAATTAATCACTTTGGAATGTAAAAATCATTCTAATATGTCAATTATTCTAAAGTGTTATAAAATTCAACAAAATATTTTGCCAAAGTGATGATGATGTAGTTGAGGCTTCAGATACATTCATGAAAAACTGTAACATATAATAACTTACGCTCCTATAGAATCATTAATTAAAAATAAATTTTAGATAAAAAAATTATTAATTTCTATATTAACTAAATTAGATATTATTTTATGGACTAAAAAAGTTATTAGTATTTAAATTAGTTTGTATTATTGATAAATAGTTTCTAAATTGGTATCTAATTAACTACATAAGTTTTAGCTATCAATTATTTAGATTCTAAAGTGAGTATCTAAAACCTTGATACCTAATTAGATATTAATTTAAAAATTATTTATCAATAATAAAAACTAATTTAGATACTAATAATTTTTTTAATCTCTAGAATAATATTTAATTCTGTTAATATAGTAACTAATTATTTTTTGTCTTTAAAATTGATTTCTATTTAATAATGTTACATACATTAGTTTATAAACTATTTTATCAATCAACTAGTTAATAATAAATAATAGTGAATTATCTAATCCCAAACTCTTTCAACTTTGATTTATTTAACACCATATTTCTTTTTAAATAAAAATATATAAATTATTTTTTATTTGACTTAATAAAACTATTTGATAGGGATTGGAGAATAAAATAAAAGTGTTTTATTAAAAGAAAATAAATTTAAGCGGATAAGAAAAATTTTAAGAGTGAGTTGAATTCTATCTTAAAAACTTTAACTTAAGTCATTTAGAGTATAGATAGGAGTTAGTTTTCCTCCCTTTTTATTATACATTTGTTCATTAATTTTCTGAGACTTGAAAGAAATATTAGAGGTTGGAAATTCACTAACAAATGTGTGATTTGGGAAACAAAGATATTGAAAACACGCTTAAGAGTATACTTTTATTTTAAAGATTATGATCTCATTTAAATGTGATTGCATACTAAATTTGGAAAAGTGACATTCATAAGAAAAAATGGTTAATGCATATGCATTGAAAAATAATTATTACAAAAAATTTAAATGAATGCTTATAACTTATTTATTAAAATTTGCACTTACTAGTAGAAAGTTGGAACGAAATAGGTTTTACTTCTATAATCAGAGTTGGTGATGCATCTTTGCATTTCAACTTTTGTTGTTAATTTGATGAATTGAGAGTACAAAAATTCATATATCTCATGTTTCAAAACATATTTTTCAAAAAATTAAACAATTCAATTTTTGAGAGGTCAAAGAACCTCAAACCTCCGGCAATTCATTTAGCTTAAAAAACTAATAAAAATAATATCAATTTAAAAAATAACAAACGCCACAGTTATAAATGTTTGAAGTTATTACTCTCACGGTCTTTCACAACACACAACGTATAGTTAACACTGAAGGGCTACTAGGATATCCTGGTCTTGCTACTTGTGAAGGTATTTTTCGTGAGAGTATGGAGAAATTTATTGGAACTTTCTCTGGGTTTCTTGAAGTTCAAATGACTTTGATTGCTGAGTTTTATAGAGTTATCCATGCTATGGAAGAAACTCAAAAGATGAGGCTTACTAATGTTTGGCTGGAATGTGATTCTGCTTTGATTTGTGTTGTGTTTACTGCTATGCCTAATGTTCCTTGAATGCTTTGTAATCGATGACATACATGTCTTAATTACTATGAGAAAATCAAGTTTAGTGTTACTCATATTTTTCGTGAAGGAAATGTGTGTGTTGATAAGTTGACTAATTTAGGATTTATTCATAGAGAACCTTTTCATTGGTATAATAGGCTACTATCTAGTCTATTCCCAAAATCTTTTATGAATAGATATAGTCTACCTATGTATTGTTTTTGTTAACATATGTGTTTTGGTCTAGTCTCCCATATTTTGATTTTTTCTTTTTTTTTAATAATATTTTTTCCATGTATTGACAAATGATTGTTGTTATTTGAGGTGTCAGCCTAGCTGAGATGTCAAATTGCATACTGATGCTTAACATAAAAGCTTTTATTTAAAAAATGTAAAATGATAAAATTTGAAGTGGGCAAAGAAGATGAGAAAAACAGAAAAGAAAACAGTAAAAAAATAACAAAAAAAATGCAATGTCTAAAACTTCTTTCTACACCAATTCTTCTTGATGAACTGGTATAGAAAATCTTCTTTTACATTGACTAAACCAATAACTCACGTAAGATATATAAAAGGACAATGATGTACATACACATTTTATTTAAAAAAAAACACCTATTATACACAGTTTGTGTTTGTCTCTATCTCTCTTGTCTTATCACAATGTGTATCTTATAAATCTATCACATTTTTCTTTTCTTTTTTCTTTTTTCCAAGTGTAGTCAAGATTTCATCAATATTTTCTTTTACTTGTTTCTTTCTTCTAAATGCAGTCAAGATTTCATCAATATTCTAAGCGTCGTACGTCCATCATCAATTTATAAACCATTGGTGTAGAATATTGTTCAAGTATTTATAAATATGATTGTGAGAAAAAAAAAATTAGTCTAACTTGATTGGTTCTTGGCATTGGCACGGTGCCGTGTGAAGGTACCAGAGCTCTAGGGTTCCGACAATGTGATTGAACAAAACGCACAGAAACAAATTTAGCAAATTAAGCAACGTGGGGATTTCAGAGACCTAAAAGTTAGGGTATAAGGATTTCATAAGATGCCAAAATTTCAACACAATTTGACTTTCTGAAACCAAACCCTATCCCAGACAACTAATTAGGTGCTCCCCGAGACAATTTTTTCGTTACAAAATTAAATATAATACTTTAATAATTCACCATTATGTTTAATTTGAAAATCATAAACTTTAACTACTTTTAGCTTTCAATTTAGTTTACCCCAAAAGTTAGAATCTTGGCACGTAGAAAAAGTAGGTTTACGTGAGTGAAGGGCCTTTCCATGAGTGGATTGGTATCTACCTATCTAATCAAGTTCATGATTAGTGATTAGTGATTAGTGATTAGTGATTAGTGAAAGTTTAATAATCCATATCTCATTTTCTCTTGCTTCCTTTTGTTTGTTTTGCATACGTATAGGTATAAATATATTAGAAGTGAAAGATAAAGATTTTGCATATGGTGAGCATGCCATGAAACAGGAGCTGCAGCTAACTTTTGTTGACCTAAAAACACAGCGAATAGGAGAAGCTGTATTCAAACAATGCATAGCCTGTGAATGTGATAGAAGTGCAGATCGAATATCATATTGAGTTCAACTTTAGGAAAATCCTTACAAAATTAGCTATCATTGACTGCTTCTTAATCATTTCACTGGAAAATTACTAAGCTTAAAGTCACAAAAGAGATAAGAGGGGTTTGAGGTTAGTACCATCATTTTCCCTTTCTTCTTTTACTTTACTGCCACAATCATTTACAAAACAACCATCACATTTTGAATTTTTTTTTTATTTGGATTAAATATGTTGTTTGTTTTATATTATAATATAAAAATAATTAGAATAAAAATCATTTTTAGTTTTATTAAAAAATTGTTAATTTATTTAAAATTTATTATTGTTTTGATTTTAAATTGATATCAACTTTAACTACTTTCAATTTTCAATGTGTATTGATGAAGTAGAATCTCCAATTGAAACAATTCCAAATAAAAAAATATATTTCAATCATTTTTATTATAAGTACAAAATACTATATTTAGATACTCAAGTTTAAATTAATAACAAAAACAAATTTCGTTTATTAAAGGAAAAAAATCAAATTTAATCCTTTTTATTTTTACTAACACACAATACAACTTAATCATATATTATCTTTATTATGTACTTCTAATTTAAAAATTAGAATTGTTTTAATTAATAACTTTCAACTACCAACATTTAATTATTAACCAAATTTTTGGCTTTTCATTATCTCTTCAACCACTTTCACTTCAAATACCCTTCCTAATCTTAAAAAATATTTTTTTAATCTAGTTATTCTTGTATTTATTCTCAATAAATAATCATTGTAAATTTTGGTTCTAAAAGCTTCTTCAGCGGCGGCCAAAGACTATCTAATTTGAAAAAGCAATGTACTTTCAAAATAATACATAGTTCTTTCTCTGAGTAAACTTTGTTTTTAGGTATGAGAATTATGACTAGGAAATTCACCAAAATTTATCTTTTTGAAAGGTCGTGAGGGATGAAAGCTAAATTGATTGAAGCTATATATGTTTTCAAGTAATCAAAATTTCAAAGAGGAATAATTTGACTTCAAATTTGGAACCAGGATACCCAGGTTGATAAACAAAAATGACTATAGAATAAATAAAGATTTTGAGTAAACGAATATTCGATAATGTTAAAAGCAACGAACTTATGCAGAAGAACTTTTAACAGAAAGAAGATGAAAAAAAAATTATAAATTAAAATTAATTTATACACAAGTTAATATCACTACTAGAAAATTATTAAATAAAAATTAATTTAAAAGAATAAAATAAATTAGTTGTTATATTGACTAAATTAGATACTATTTTAGAGACTAAAAAGTTATTGGTTTCTAAATTAGTTTATATTATTAATAAATAGTTTTTAAATTGGTAATTAATTAGTTACCAAGGTTTTAACTACCAAGTATTTAAATTCTAAATTTGGTAGCAAAAACTTTGGTAGCTAATTAGATATCAATCTAGAAATTATTTATCCATAAATAGAAACTAATAATCTTTTTAGTCTCTAAAATAATACATAATTTTGCCAGTATAACAACTAATTATTTTTTGTCTCTAAAATTGGTTTCTATTTAACAATTTTCTTATAGTATATAAATATATATATATATACCATATTTAAATATTATTTCAATTTTTTTTAAAATATAAAACATTCTTATTATTATTAAAAATTAATGTTTAGAAATATTAAAAGTAAATATATGGTTTCCAATTAATTTTTTTAATTCTCGAAAAACATATTTATGATTATGAATAAAAAATAATATTTAAAAATTAAATAAATATATGATTGTCAATAAAATTATTTCATATATATATATATGATTATAAATTTCAAGTAGATGCATTATAAATCATGCATGTATTCTATTTGCAACTTAGGGGAAGGTGTAAAACGACGGTTATGGTAATAATCGTCGTTTATATGTGAAATTAACACGATAGTTAAATAGTCGTCGTCTATGTCTGAAGAGAATAGATTACGTGTTAAAACACAAGAATCTGGGAGCCATTGTTTTAATACTAAAATAACCGTTGTTTTATATCCTGCATAGGCTCAACATAGATGGTGCCAAAAAACGACGGTTATTACCATAACCGCCGTTTTTTTTGAGAATTTTTTTAGTTTATTCTGTTTAATGCTATTTCCCATCTAAATTGATATGTTCAATTAAAACACAGTCATCCAGATACATAAATTCATAGAATCAAATTATATATATATTGATAAAAATGTATTACAAACACTAATAATATATTCATATCTATCTATCTAATTCCTATACTATTGATTAATTACCCTAAAGTTATAGAAATTAAGGAAATATGTGACCTAAGCATGTCTCACGGACAAAGGCTATGGACTCTCATCCATAAAGAACAACATTACAGAATAAAGTTAGCATTAATTAGTGTTAACACTAAAAAAAATGTATATTGTGGTGGTTACTTTCGTACAAACTGACGTTTATAACCGCCACAATATACGCGTGTGGCGGTAAACCCTAAACCCTGAATCCCAAACCGTCATAGAACTGGTCGCCACAAAGTTTAATGTGACAGTTTTACGCATACTTGCCGCAACACCCGCCAGTTTAACACTATGTTTAAAGTGGTGGTTTTTATATGTAAGTAGTGTTAGGTATAACTGTCACAATTTAATTTATTGAGAAGATTCTGACGCCATTATATAAGGTATAATGTAGCGTTTTTAACTAACGTAATTTTAATTCTTAATAAATAAAATTTAACCACCACTTTTTTATAATTTTGTTTTTACAATTAACCTAAACATAATATATTTTCATAAAAAAATAAAATAATGTATAAAGTTATAATCATCCATTCATTTCATTACAAATTAAAGGACACATAATATTGTTCAGAAGTTGATACATAATTGAAAATTAAAACACATAAAAAGATCATACATCACTAATCAATTTTAAAATTAAAACACATAATTGTTCAAAAGTTCATTCATCCCTAATCAGTTTTGCTTCTAGCACTTGATCCTATTATTTGATTAGGTGATGGAGCACCACTTCCATTATCTGATGCTTGAAATAAATAATTTAAAGTTAATTAATTTAAATATTTATAATTATAAAATAAAAGACACCAATAAATATATAAATATATTAATACCTCAATGATGGATGCATAAACCAAATTAGGTGTCATTACAGCAAAATGTTCCGGAACATCTTTTCTTGAAGCAATATATGCAAGCAAAATGTTGATTTGATTTTTCACAGTTGCAAGCTCAATTTCCATTTGAGTTACCTTGCCCTCCATATTTGATGAAGTTGAACTAGAGGAAGCATAGTTCATACCACTTAGCCTTGTTGTGGATTCTTTGAAAGCAAGGTTGGGACAAGCTCCATATGACACCAACTAGACCTTCTAGAGATATATCTGAACCACATTTTGGATTTGTCAACATTAGTTCATCAGTTTTTTCCTGGATAAATTTGAAAATAATAACAAACAACAACATATACTTGTAATAATATATTATGACAATAGTAAACATAATCAAGCACTAAACCCCTTTTCATTAAGCATTTCAGAACTAGGAATAAGTCATTTGAACCCTCTAAACCCCAAGACTTATCAAGTCCTAAAGAATGTCATATGTGACATGATCACATTGTTTTCATAACCATTTTACCACTCAGGTGCTGCTGAGATTATACTAGGTTGTTGGAAAACTGATCCCACAATTCAGAAATATCTATCAAATGGTTGAACTCTCAACTACAACATAGATTCCAAACAACATGAGCATTTGCATGTAATCAAGATGCTTACTCAGGAGGAAGATTTGATGTATGCAGGGTTATGATCAAGATATGTATGCAAGCATTCCAACATATCATTATGATCAATACATCATCATCAAAGCAGTCCAAATTCTTACCCTAATTTCCAACGCCTCATCATTCACATATGTGCCATTTTTTCTCTTATGTGTGATCTTCCACAACTCGTCCAATATTCTTACCAGTCTCAATTTTTTATATGTTCAACAATAATAATATAAGTATAATGTGGCAGAAATTATAATATATTAAAATAAGGAACACAATATAAGTAAATAAATACCAAATTATTTCTTCTCCTTGACAGAGACATAGCACCACCATTGTGCGGAATAATTTGTCTCTTCCTTATATCTCTATTTCTATTACACGTGTTCTACAAAGTGAAAATGAAATAAGTTTTGTGTAAACTTAAAGTAAGCTTATTAACAATAAAAATAATAGAGTTTACCATTGTAGAAGGCCTTAAACGATAATCAACAAAAACAACCCATTGTTCCATGTTTAATCCAGCTGAAACATTCTTGATGAGGTCACTTCTGCTTATAAGTGGGTGATAAAATTCATTTCAAAGCTTGCATCTGTATTCCCTCCACAGTTTCCCAATTTTAAACATAACATCTCTTTTAACCAAATCTTCATTTACCTTGAAACAAAATCGAGACTTAAAAAAAAGAAAAGAAGTTAGTCAAAATGTATTGAATAAATTAAAGTTATTTTAATGTAAGTTTTATTACCTTTAGTTCACTCTCATACATTGTATCCTTGTAAGTATCTAGCAAAGTTAACCACTTTTCAAAACTAATAGGAAACAATACATGATTTTCTACTAGTTATCCACAAACTCTAACAAGTAGACCAAATGCTTCTTCAATAGGTTGAAACTGTCATCATAGTTCACCACCACACGTAATATGTTAGGTAAGTTATGAGCATTCCTAACCTTCACCTGTAGTTTTTGACTAACTCCTTCCCCATATATAAAAATCCAAATACATTATTTCATGTGCAATGAAACTTATTACATGTAAAGAAAAAAAAGAAAAAGATTTTACCTATAGCATCAACACACCAATAGTGGTTTGACTGCCTTGATTTTCTTGGTTGCACTATTTCAGGTTCAATCTCACAATTTGGCTGTGCTGGTGCAGATTCAAAAGTTGCAGGAAGTACAAATTCAGATGATTCAGGATTTTCAGATTCAGTCTCTGTGGTTGTGGAATTTGTGAAGCTTGTGATTGTGGAACTCGTGAAGTTTGTGGTTGTGAGGTTTGTTGATGAATAAATTGAGAAGCTTGTGGTAGTGGAGATTCAAATGGACTTGAAGAAGTAGTTCTTGTTTGGTCTTGTGTAGTAGAAGGCGTAGCATTAATGTTTACATAGTTGGCCACATATTTGTCTAAACCAACAACTGACTTAAGCAAGTTCTTGATCCTTTTAGGTTTAGGCTTATGTGCACATAAAAAATGAAGTAATCAACAACATAATTAAAATTTGAAGATATATTAAAAGTGAAGATATATTAAAAGCTTCATACATGCACATAGTAGATGAATGAACATATTAATAGTGCAGCTAAACCAAGGTTATTATTACTCTGACATTGAGTCATTTTCATGAAGTTCATCATCATTGTTGTCCTCATTTAATAATTCATCATTTTCATCCTCCCTAAATAATGCCAATTGGCCAGAGTTGCTGAAAAATTAATTTAAGTCTTGTTGTGGACACGGTTCTACTTCACAGACTTCACAATCTCCTTCTCCCATATCATACAAGTCTTGTGGTTTCAAATGGACAACAATTGACCATTCCTTATTTACCTCATCATCTATATAATATACCATTTCAGCTTGTGAAGCTTAAATGTATGGATCATGCTCCTCACGATCTCCCGTGTGAATTAACCTTGAAAAATTAATACAAGTGAAACCCCAAGGATCCTTCCTCAACCCAGTCCCTTGTGGTGTCAACCCATTTACATTTGAAAAAGGTAACCTTAAAATGACCATAGTAATTAAGCTCAATTATGTCTTCTAATTTTTCATAATATGTCAAATCTGCTTGTCTAATGTTTTGATCTGCACCATTTGCAACACATGATGTTGAAGAAGTTAAGAACACTCCACAATTTTGGGTTTTTAAGTCATGTTCTTGACTTTCAGTTCTAAATTTGAAACCCTTTACATTAAAGGTAGAAATTCTTCTAGCATGTGTTGTTGGACCTTGAGCTAGATACTTAGGATCATTTGCAACTGTACTCGAAATGTTTGGGTTATTTATCTACAAAATAATGATTGTTGTGATTAAATCTTTGAAATTGAAATTTCTAACTTGTAAAAACATATTGTACCTACCCTTTGAGGAAACCAATTCATGAAATCCTTATTGACAATCTTTTCTAGCTCTCTATTTGGAATTCTTCTCCCTTTAGACCTTCTTCGTAAATGTTGTCTGAATTCCCTAAGAAAAAAATTGAAACCAATATATTACTAATAATTCCACAAAGGACAACTTTTCAATATAATTAGATTTATATTGAGTGTTAATACTCACTCAATGTAAGGTTAAACTTGAGGGCAATTAAATAATACATATCGATGTGCTTGCGTTCTCTCAATAATTGACATCTCAAAAGTTGAAGCAACACTTACAACTCTACCAATTGGTGAAAATAGGGTATTCAATTATGAAATATTCGTTTTAGAAGAGTCATCCACACGTGAAGGTCTATTAGTTCTTATCTCCATCCTTTCCATATATTGAGAGCAAAAGGTCATAACCTCTTCAACTAGGTATCCTTCAGCAATAAAACCTTCAGGTCATGCCTTGTTTTGAACATACGATTTTAAGTGCCCCAAATACCTATAAAATGCTTTCGCAATTAGAATAATCAAACTTTGAACTTAAAAAAAAGTACAAAAGTTTGCAGGAAATTTACCTTTCTATGGGATACATCCAACTGTAATGTACTGGTCCTCCGAGCTTTGCCTCACCAGCTAGGTGACATGTTAAATGAACCATGATTGTAAAAAAGGTAGGAGGAAATAACATTTCCAAGTGGCAAAGAGTTTGAATCATGCGAGACTCAAGTTTATTAAGATCAAATTGACTTAAACTTTTCCCACATAATTGTCAAAAAATGAACATATTTCTACTACCACTACAGTCACATTGTTTGGTAGAAAATTACGTATGGCAATAGGTAGTAATTGTTCCATAAGAATATGACAATCATGACTCTTAAGTCCAAAAATCTTTCCACCTTTCAAATCTACACATCTTGCAATATTACTTGAGTATCCATCTGACATTTTAGCATTTTTCAACGTTTGCAAAAAAGTTTTTTTCTTTGTTTTTTACAATGAAAATACTCTTGGTCGAAATCTTCCTTTATCATCTGGCCAAAGCTCTTTCCTTATACCCATTTCTTTAAGAACCTTTCAGGCTTTGAGATTATCTTTGGACTTCTTAGGATCATTAAGTAATGTATACAAAACATTGTCACAAAATTTTTTCTCAATATGCATCACATCTAGACAATGGCATAACAAGTTGGTCCGCCAATAAGGAAGTTAAAAAAATATACTTCTCTTTCTCCATCGCTCTGGTCCAACTTGAACAACATTCTTTCCACAAGCCCTCTTACTTGTATCTATAGGGTCTAATGGTTTTCCAAATGTAACATTCACACCCTCAACTTGATTCCATATGTCTGACCCTAGCAAAGGTTCTGGTGAATCCCTTAGTTCATTTGTTCCATTAAAAAGATGATGGTTCAATCTGAATCTACGCTCTTTATTTAAAAATCTATGATGTCCCATAAAGCAGAATTTGACCCTGTACAACTAAGAATAGTCAAATGTTTGCACACCATCAAACCATAACTCCTTCAATTCGCTTATGAGTGGTTTTAAGTAAACATCAATGTCATTTCCTACCATTTGTTTTTCAGGAATTATCATGAAGAGGATAAAAGATGTTTGCTTCATACACTGCCAAGGGGGGCGATTGTATGGGATGAGAATCACTGGTCGTATACTATGTTTTGTACTCATGTTTCCATAAGGATTGAAGTCATCAACAACTAAGCCTAATAGTACATTTCAGGGATCATTTGCAAATTTTGGATGCAATAAATCAAATGATTTCCAAGCCTCAGAATCTTTAGGATGCCTCGTCAACCCATCTTGATTATCCTTTGATGCATGCCATGTCATAGACTCAATCATCTTAGAACTCATAAACAATCTTTCCAAATGCGGTTTTAATGGAAAGTAACGCAAGATTTTTGCATTGTTTACATTCTTCTAAGCCTTCATTGTCTTCACCCCAATATAGCATACAATCTTTTGGGCAAGATGGTATTTTGACATAATTAGGTCCAAGTTTGTTCCACCGTTGTTTTCATTGGTCCACCACTGTTTTTGTTTGTCGCCCCTGCCCTTTTCTGTCGCTGCCCTTCACCACCGTTCTTCCTTCACACACAAGTTTTGGTGGTGTTTTCATTTTTTTTAAAAATATTTTTTTAGTATTATTAATTTGTATATTTTGTATTTATTATAATTATTTTATTTTTAATTTATATTTATATTATGTTAGTTGTTAGGTTAGAATAGAATTATTAATTAGATTTTAAATAGATTTATATTACTTAGTATTTATAATGAATTCAATGATTTTTAATTTGTATATTTAGTATTTATTATAATTTGTATTTATTATTAATTTATATTATGTTAGTTGTTAGGTTAGAATAGAATTATCGTTTTGGTATTGAGTCTGGGGGTGTTCGACCCTCGGTAATTGTATATATTGAATAACATATATGAGATTATACCTTACATAGATGCTCATAAAGCCATTGTGAAGGCAAATAACCCAAGACAACCAGAGAAATGGGTCTTGCTGGAACATAATAGAACTTTTATGCCTTGGTTTAAAGACGAGGTCTTAAAGGATTCAATGACGTCAAAGACCTTGACCTGGTTGCCTGTTGGATTGAAGTTTGATATCATTTTCTGTACAGGTTACGAAGTGAAAAATTGTATATTTTACACGAAGTTTATGGATTAAAAGAATACAATTCAAAATGTGGTGTTACTCTTGAAGTTAAGTCATTGCAAATTTGCACTTCAAAAGATACAAATCCTATAGTTGGATCAATGTCATGCTATGGTATTATAGAAGAGATATGGGAGGTCGACTATACTAAGTTTTCTGTTCCAGTTCTCAAGTGTAAATGAGTTGACCATAAGAGTGTGGTTAAAATCGATGAATCAGGAATCACATTAGTGGACTTTCGAAAGATAGGTTATCGAGATGAGCCATTTATAATGATTCAACAAGCATATCAGATTTTCTACGTCAAAGATCCTACGTCAGAAAATTGGTATGTCGTTTTACATGAAAAAAACAAGGGGAGACTATTGATGATATTGAAAATGGTGACCCCGTTCATTCACACCAATGATAATGACTAAAGATGATGATGTACATGCAACCCGTAAAGACCACAGTGAAGAAATTTACATATGAACATTCAACCCACTATGGTAACAAATTTAGAAATATTTTTAATAACATGAATTTAGAATAATATGTATTTGTTTTATATGATTTTCTTTCGATGCAATTTAACTAATGTTTTAACAGAGATATGGCTGATGATTAGACTCTGATTGCTTCTATCCCCCATTCTGGACGATCCAACAAAGGACCTAATAGACTGAGGCGTCTCTCATTGAGACGTGCTAGTGCTGAGAAGACACCTTTCAACATTGACGTCAACACTATAGTGGCTTCTGGTCCTAATGCTGAGACTTTCAACAACTATCTTGGAGTTGTTGTTCGTGAGAGACCCTCCATATTGAATAACTCATGGGATGATGTGTCTGAGGTCGACCGGAACATGTTTTGGGAGGATGTTCTGGTAAGCTTTCCATTAATATTATCGTTATCATATATTGATTTTTAATATTAATTTTGATCAATTTTAATTTCATGATATTATTTTGCAGACACATTTTAAGATCCCTAATGTGGAACCGCTGAGATAAAAAATTATATCTAATATCGACATTAAATTCCTTCAGTTTAAGTCAAAGCTAACGACGAATTATGTTTTTGGCTGTTATAAAGGCCAAAATCCTTGTTTAAAGTACAACCATATTGATGAGGAGACATGATGTCTTTTTGTTCAAAGCCGTGAATCTGGAGCGTAGTTGGTATGTGAAATTACTTAACTATTTTATTTATGGATCATAACATTAATTACTTAATATTATTTGATTCGCTTTGCTTATTTCATTTATAACATGATCGTCACAAGAAAGCTCAAGACATATGATTAAAGAATGTCACCCCGCACCTAATGTCTAATTCGAGGTATCGAAAGCTTGAGCAATAATTGATAATGGAAAAGGAGCAATCCAGACAGGGGACTGCGTCTGAGATTAATACAAGGGTCAGTAAACCTCCATCACCACCTTCCCGCCACAAAAAATGGAAGATGGTTCAAATTAAAAAGTTGGGTGCATGTAGTTATGAGCAATCACGAATAGTCTCAGAAAATATTATAAGTTATTTTTATCCCCTTTTGCATTTATTTTAAAGCATTAATTATATTAAAAACTTATATGATTTTGGTCTTTTGCAGGATTCCTTGGTTGAGCAAAGCTCCCAAGGTAATTTTGTACCTCAAAGTTGTCAAAATATCCTGGTTGAAGCAATTGGATGACCTGAGCACCCTAGTCATGTACGTGCAACTAGAAAAGGGGTTGGAATAAACATTAGTTCAGAGCTGCACCACGACACTCATTCTCCTCCCCCACCTCAGAGACCAAAGCAGAACTGACTTGTAAGATACGCAAGAATTAATGGAGGAAATGAGAAAGGAGATTAAATGCGTGCAGCTAGAGTTGCGGCAAGAGTTTCTATCGCAATAGCATTGTGTTGAGCCGATTGAGCCGCATGTTAGTCCCCTCCCTAGAAAACAAATGGGACTTGTGCAACTCCTACAACGTCAGCGGGGATGTCATTGGCCAGATAAGCCAATGTGAGTTAATAATAGAGGACAATATCTTTCCTCAAGTGGTGGATATTGGAAAAGTTTATCAAGAGGTCACCACCTTACATAACATTTCTCTCTCTCCTAATGTGATGAAGGTAACAGTGGAAAAGTACGAGTAGCTGACGTTCATGTTCCACTACCTTCAGATAAGGTAACCACTGTGACCGATGCTTTTCAGACATTCATAGCCTAGTCTAGACACCTCGTTCGAAATATTATACTAGAACCTCCGATAATAATTTCATTTCATTATATTAATTTATATTTATATATTACATCTAATTTAATACAAATGTTCTTTATTTTGTATAAATCTCATCGGAAACCAAGTCCGAAAAAGAAGCATGAGGTTCCCATTAACGATCCTATAACTTCGTTAACAGTAGCTGCTAAAGAGATTGGTCAAGATCATATGGACATTTTGTGGGATGATACGTTTATTGAAAGAGACATTGACATGTCATTGTACATATACATGTCATTTTTGTTAAAATTTGCAACTGGATAAATATAATTCAATTTACTTTATGTTAAATTATTATTGATTATGCTTTAACTAATAACTTGTAGGTATTTGTGTGGAGTTTATTTAATGACGAGAATCAAGATGTTTATGGATTCTTGGATCCCTATTATATTAATCCAATTGGAAAGAAATCTGAAACCTAGCCCAGTCATACATCACTGACACTCTGGAAAAAGAGGGAAAACAAATTTATCTTTGCTTTTATATTAATGAGTAAGTTTAATTATAAGTTGTTAATTATTACTATTTCATGTTTTAAATATTTACTAACTCTTTTTCATGAATGATATATGGATCATTGATAGTTACTTCTTATCCACGGTTGATAAGACTATTGTGTGATTTTGTTCCCTGTACAAGAAGTCATCCACACATCTAAAGAATATAATTGATGTGTAATTACACTATAAACATAACTACGTATGTTACTTAAACATCTACTAATGCGGTTTTTTGTATTAATCAGTTCATGGTGTGAATATAACATACTCAAAGGTTGAATCAATTCAAATTATCAAAAGTTGGCATGGTTGAACCTAAAGGTTTGTAAGTTTTGTCTTCCTCTTTTCATTGTTTATCAATATTAACTTTTAATTTCTATTGAATTATAGTGTAATAGAAAATCGAGAGGTTACGAGTGTGGATATTACATCATGCAATGGATGATTACCATTGTAAGAGCGTGCATTAGAAGTGATTGGGAGCGGATAATAATATTTAAATTATTCTTTATAAATTTTTAACATATATGTATCTTACTGATACATGTGCATAACAAAACTCTCAAATGACACCTCACATCTTTATTTATGTGTTAAGTGATAATATTAAACATGTTCATTCATTAAATAAAATAAAACATTCTGGTTTCATTAATGATTTAATCATATAGATTAATACTTTAAATAATGAGAAGTTGAAAGACATTTATACATCAAACTTAGATAAATAAATACATAAACTACCTTGAAGAGATAAGATGTGATTAAATATGATACATAGTAAAATTGGAACGACAAATAACTGATTTTAAAAGTCGTTATAAGTTTTGTTTTGTGAAATAGAAGATGAAACATAATAATATACCAAGTTGTGAATATATTGAAATTAAATTGTGTGTATGAAATGAAGATTTGAACAATATACGTTGATAATGAAGACATTGAATGCAATCTACGTCGAGCACAGTTGCATGTATGGATTTGCATAGAGAGGTTTCCCTTTCGCTTTAATGAGTCGTGTTTTTAAGTAATTTTGAGTGCTACATAGCATGTACCAAAATTATATACATCAAAGAAATAATTAAATAATACCTCCGTTTCATAATATTTAATATCTTTGATTTATATTATTGAATTAAAATATAATAATAAAAAAAAAAATTAGTTAAGGGTAGTAAGAATAAGAAGATATGTAGGGTTGGCAGTATCTGAAGTGAAGAAGGAAAGATTGAATTTTGAGGAGGCCACAAGAGAGGAAGAAGAAAAGGAAAAAGGAAAATGTTAAAATAATAAAGAAGCATTGACTAAGAAGTTTTGGTTTTTTTGAGGAAGAAAAGGAAAAGAAAAAAAAAGAGAGTGGCTTCTCTATCTGTTGCCGCCCTGCACTGTCAGATCAAACCTGTGACTGTGACAAAACCTTCCCTTTCTATTTCTCTCTTTAAATCCTTCAATAATATTAGCGCTGCTGAAAATTACGTTTCATTCATTATTTAGATACTTGTCCCTCCAAATATTTTTATATTTTTAAACTAATTATTTCAAGGGCTTCTCTTCCCAATTCACTTATCAACTATTTCGATCCTGATAAAAAAAAATTACTTTTGCTGTTTGTATCAATAAATGTGTAATAATTTGTAAGAGTTAATTTACGAGAGATTCTACAAACACCTTCTTCAACCTCATGTAATAAAATAGAAGAAAATTTACGTGGTCGAACTCATTATAAGATTACTTATTTTTTAATTTTTTTTTCACTCGATATATTGGTAACTTTAAATATTATATAGTGTGTTGAGAGTCCATATTATATTATATTTGAGTTATTGTATGTTTTAAAATTCGATTCTATATTAAGATTTTGTTATATTTGAGAAGAAGTATATATAATTTGTGATTGACTCGAAATGAATTATATAGTTTTTAATTAATAAAAATATTATACATATCTATAGTAAAAATAAAAATAAAATAATTAATTATATTATAATATATATAATCGATTATATAACACATAATTTGTATATACAATTTTATAATATAATTGATTATATATAACATATAATATAGAATTGCTTAATCCTATTTGTATATAAACTTGATAATATAATTAATTATAATAATATAATTAAATAATAAAATAAATAATAATATTCATGTAAATATATTTATATAATAAAAATAATAATTAAATATATTATTAATATTTAATATAAGTAGTAATAATTAAAATTAATTATAAAATTACAGAAAAAAATAAATTTTAAAATAATAATAATAAATATAAATAAAATAAATTAATAATAATTAAATAAATTTATTAAATAAGAATATTAATAATAATACGTTTCTTTTAATGTTATTTTAACAATATTACTAATAAAAATAAATAATAATAATAATAATAGTAATAAAATTATAATATAACAAAAAATAAATTTATATAATAATATATAATATTAATTATAGAAATAAATATAAAATTAATAACATTGCAATCTTATATTTCTATCAGTTTTATTTTTAATTAAAATAAAAAATATTAATAATTTTTCATTTTCCGACAATTTTATATAGTTGGTATGTTTTTTACCATCAATTCTTACAAATTAAAATAATTTTTAGTTACAAAAAACTAAATATACAAATAAATTAATTAATTTTTTAATTATTTTTAAACACAAGAGAAAATTTGTAATTTTATTATTTATTAATTAAAAAATTAAATTTCAATCAAATTCATCATATCACTGGTAAACCTTCATAATTTTTTTTCACTTTCTATTCTATTTATCTTAATACAATCAATCTCATTTTATCCACATTTTTTCCTTTAAATCTACTCAATTTTCATCCTTTAAATCCAATCTCAAATCTAATTTTATTTTAGTCCACTCAGATCCAGGTTTAGCCGAGTCGACATGGATCCAGATCTAACTGAGTCATCTTGAGTCTAGGTTGAGTCGAATACTAAATTCGGGTTGAATCAAGTCAACTCGTATTCAAATCGAAATAGATTTAATCTAATTAAAAAAAATATAATTTAAGCTAAATTTAATATAGATTTAATCTATTTTAAATAAATTTGAAAATTTTCAAATAAATCTAACTAAAATGAATCTTGATGTTATATCGAATTCATTTTGTTAAATCTGGATTGAATCTAAAATGGATTTTGAAAAATCCAATCAATAACCAACTGAATCGTAACCTTAGGTGGTTCCTCCAATTAGGGGTGCGGGTCTTAAGGTGGTCTTATCATATCTAATTCTATGACTATGTGGACCGTTTGATATAATTGCAAGGACAATGATATTGATGGTGATCAGTCATTCAATGCTGGTACTCTTTATTTTAAGACACAACTTCCTCTTAGAGATCTATTCCACCTTCCTATTTCTCTTCATCTTTTTTTTTTTTTTTTATAAACTTGCATTAGATTGTATTTGATCACTGGATAGTAAAATAATCAAATTGATCAACTTTTTATTACAACTAATTAACCCCATAAGAAAAATTAATTAGTAAATGAGAACTTGTGTGTGAAGTACCATTCTTATCAACTCTGCTAATTCAGCTAATGATTGAAACTTGTGATTTATTCATTCTTAGTACAATTAAATAAATGTGATGTAATTGAATGTGGTATTATGAATACTATGAATGAGTCAAATTCTTCTAACTTCACTTCATAGTCTTGTTCTTCCTTCAATCATGTCTGGGTTTGGGTTGGAAGGGAAGCCAAAACAGAATTTCAAAATATTTATAGGAACAATAAGATTGCTTAAAATAATTCAGATCACGTCTATTTTTTTTTAATTATTTTTGTTTTATTTGATAAATTGTTTTTTCTCCTTTTTTTAATTTTTTATTTTATATAAGTGCATTTCTTTAAAAAAAATATGTTCGTGTCCAATAATGACATGCTGTATCTGTATGTTTATATGAGAATAATCCAATTTCCTCAGTCAAAACCACTTTTCTCCTTGATTAGAACCTTATTCCCACAAAAAGTCAATTAAAGATAAAACATTAAGGTCTAAAATTGACAAGAATACACATGAATTAGATTTTATCATTGACATATGAAACATGATTCTTATTCATCATATTTCCATAACAATAAAAGCTTAATCATAATGAGATTTTCAATATAGGATTTTTTTTTATATCAAGAACTTGTTTTATTGATATACGAGGAAGTTTAAGATTAGTGCATAATAAGTAATTTATTTACTTTAAGTTATAAAATTATAAATAGAAGATAAAAGAAACTCATTTTTTATTTATAAAAAATATTATCCTTTTATAGCCTTAAATTCCCAACTTCTTTTCAAGACTTTAAAACAAATTTCTATCATTTTCTCTTTTAAAAAGAATGTTAATAACAAGTTAGAACCTTCCAATTTTTTCTAGTTATATAACAACTTTTTTTTTAAGAGTATAGAAATTATGAGAAGAATAACTAAGTCTTTTATTTGAAACCATATCTTCTTCAAGACAAGATATTAGAGAGGTTTGACATTGGGTCATGATTAAGATACAACTTTCAAACATAAAACTTTAAGAAAATAAGTTTGTAAATATATTATTCATCTTACTTATTTCTATCTAATATAAGACCTACATCTCATACTTAAATACTTAAAAAAATTTATTTGGTATCTCCCATTTGAAGAATTTGCACTTCTGAAATGGAAAACCAAAATTTGAATTTTTTTTATTTGATCAATTAGAGTGTTTCGTTATTATTTTGGTGTAATAAGATTATTTGTGAAGTTGAATCAATGTTGACTTTTAAATTGATATACTTGGTGAATAATTTTATGTTATATTTTTTTAGATATTATGGTGTTCATATAATTCATTTTAGTTTAATGTTTAACTTTGGATTTACTTTGTACAAGAGATTTATTTTTCCACATGGATATAGTTGAGCTCATGAAAGTGTTGATATAATGTACTTTAATTTAATTTTGAATGTTGAGTTTATTTTTCCTAACATGTGTTTCTCATGTATATAGTTGAACTCATGAAAGTGTGGAAAACCCACTAATATAAATATTTGAGTAAGAGGTTCACTCAAACGAATGTGATAGAGTTCTAAAATGTGTGAAAGGTCCATTGATGTATATATTTGTGTTAGAGGCACCCATACATTTATGTATGAGCTCATAGAAATGTGGAAGACTTGTTGATGTATATGTTTACATTAGATGTTCACCCACATGGACATGAGTACAAATACAAGGATTTGATTGTGAACATAGGAATGTGGGAGACACATTGTAGAGTGCATCACTTTTAAAATTTTTTTACATCATTGAAGTAGGATTATACTAAATTAGAAATATTAGTAGCTTCTAATCAAAATAATAACCAACTTTATCATATTAATATGATTGTAGATAGTGCAGTTAAACTTTATAAAGATCACACTAATAGAACAAACACTTTTTTATAATGATTAATTAACATAGATACAACTAACTTAGAAAATCTAAACTTTTTATGACAACTATCACAAAAAATTAATTAAAAATCATTTAAATATAACATATACATGTTTTCACTCTACTTTCTATGACAATTAAAATTACACTTGACATAGGAAATCACATTCTATGACATGTAGAGTTTTAACTGTTATAGAAAAACTAACATTAAGGTATAAAGGCTTGAGGTTCAAAGAGAAGGAAGGATTAGAACACTAGAGAGGTACAGGCATGGAGAGAAGAAAAAAGGTTAACTTGTATAAGTGAGCAAGAAATAAAATATTTGAATTTTTTTAAGATGTTTAGTATCTAGAAAATGAATGAACTAATACGTAGAGTTGAGTGAATTAGTTAATGAAAAAAGTGATGGTATAATTATTATGCAATAACAAAATTAATACGATAAATTATTTAAATAGATGTTTTACAATTTATATGACAGAAGAATATGAAAAAAAGTTAAAAATCATAATACAAGAGGTAATGATATATAATAAATAATTAGCATAAACACTCAAAATAAATATTTAGCATAAAAAAATATTGAAATTACTTTTTTCCTTATATATATATATATAAAAGTGACTATGAAATACGTACACAGTACTTTAGATTAAAAAAAAGAAAAAATTACGAAATAGTACGAATCATTGTAAGTACAATAAATATTTTCACATGTATTTGTATGAAGTTTAAAAAAAATGGTTAAATGTAATTAAAAGTATCTAAAGTGTCTGCGAAGTATAGAACAAGACACGTGATTCCTTGGTGACACATCTTTTGTTTTGTCTTATTATCGAAGGCGGGGTTTTGTTCTGTAGCTTTTTACGCACATCACATGTGGCATAGGAGAAGGACAAAGCTTTTTCTATTCTTTCTTTCTTTCAAAATCTTTCTATATTTTGCTTTGATTTTGCATTGGAAGGGAGTTCTTGACTTCTTGCACTTCCCTTCCTACCTTAATCCATGGGATCTCTATGCAACGCTCTTCATTCATTTACTCTAAATATTTTATTCACTTCTTCTTCTCCTCACTTCAACAAACAATCTTCACAATGTGGACTTACCAAAGCCCAAAGGCTTGTTTCCATGCTCCATCCATTGAATTATGTCAATATCATTTTATTGGGCCAGGCATGATATGGAATTTACAAATCCTGGTGGTGTGAAGAAAAGGAAAGGGCAGTTTCTTCCTGCACCCCCACACTCTTATGACAAGACTAAATCGCCCTTATTAGTTTTTAAAATTCCAGAAATATCCTTAACCTAAAAAAATCCTAAAGAGGTGCACGCAAGGATGCTCTCTTGTGCAGCCATGTCTTTCATGTTCCAGCAGCAACACGCTTTCATGTTCTAGCAGCAGTGTGACATCTCCAAATCCTTCTCCTTCAATCTCACATTTTTTATTTGTGATTTAGAGTGTTCTTGACAAAGGTAAGTAAATTTCTTTGCATTCGGATATGCACATCCATTTTTTATGGATTTTTGTTTCCATAAGTGTTTTCTTCCATTCCAGATTATAGAATCCGATAGAATTTCGGATCACAAAATATGGTAAAATCTCGAATTTTTGCTTCCGGTAAAATCCTGAATTTGTGGTTCCAGGAAGATTTCGAATTTGTGCATCTGGGAAGGTTCCGAATTTATGGATCCAGGAAGCTTCCAAATTTGTGGATCCGGATTTGTGTTTTTATGGTCATCCTTTCTTCAATATATAAAACTTCATCAAAATATTTTTTCTATCTTCAAATATGATTTGCAATGATCTTCTTTTTATTTTCTTTTAATATTTTTTTTTGGTCTATAGTTTATTTATATTTGTTTAGTAGAAATGATACAATGCTTTTTTTTTCTCTCTTTTGGTTTCAATATAATTTTATATTTGTTGTTTTTTGTTTGTATTGGTTCAACATCTTATTCATTAGTTTGTAATTTGGTTTAACTTGAATGGTGTAATTGAACAGTAATGGTAAAAACTAGGGGAGGGGGTTCACAAGGTGATCGTCTACGTCCCATAGTCTCTGTTAGAAGAAAACATGTTAATGAAAAAACATGTTAATCATCATCATCCTACAAATCAACTCCATCATATAATTATTGTTCAAATTCATCAATACTGTCCATGCTTCTACAAATAAATAAAAAATGAAACAAAATCATTGCATTTCAGATCCATGAATCCATAAGTCAAAAACATTATTATGGATCCAACCATCCATAATTCAAAAAGACCATTCTGGATTCAAGAATCCATAACACAAAAAAAGAATTCTGGATTCATAAATCCATAATGCAATTGATGCATTCCGGATTCAAGAATCCATAACACAAAAAAACAATTCCAGATCCACCAATCCGTAATGCAATTTAGGCTTCCAGATTTAGCACTCCGAAAAACAACAATTTATGACCTTTTACCTTCCGGAACACCCCCTCATCTGGAAAACACAATTTAATCAATTCCGGATTCATGAATCCGGAATATATTACCGGATCCCGATATTCGGTAGCCCCTTTTGAAATTATAGGTCAAGGTTAATGTTGGAATATTTAAAATTTTGGGGGTGCAGAAAGAAAAACGTGGGGTGCAGGAAGAAGAAGCCAAAGGAAAGACACAAATTAGGCAGTTTCTTCCTGCACCCCCACGTTTTTCTACCTGCACCCCCACACTGTCATGCAAAGACTAAATTATCTTTATTAATTTTTAAAATTTCAAAATACTCTTAAAAGAATAAAAACCCCAAAAATCACAAACCATCGTGTTCTTCTTACGCAGTCGTGTTCTTCTTGCACAATGGCATCTCCGAATTGCAGAACTCCATTATCTTTGCGGTGCCTTTCAATCTTGCACATTTCTTGGTGATTTAGAGTGGTCTTGGCAACTTGGTGCTTAAAGGTAAGTAAATTTTTTTTTTTGGATTTGCACATCCAATTTTTCTTTGGATTTTTGTTTTTGGATATGTTTTTCAAATTCCATATTATAGAAACCGCTAGAATTTCATATTATGGAATACGATACAATCTCACGTATTTTGGCTTGATGTTTAATGTTACTAGCCATGTCAACCTCATTAAATCGATTCATGATGAAAATCCACTCTTGTTGGATGGACAACTCTACTGAAGTATCACCACTTGAAATATCTAAAAAGCTTAATCGTATCCAAATGAAATGCATTGACTGCAATGGTATGCTACCCACACCAAAGGAAGCCAATTCACAAGCACAAGGAAGGTCATGAGTATATCTAATGGTGCACCCACAACGAGATTTATCTAAACCAACATATTCAACTCGATCACTCTTTTTTGCAATATACTGCAAAACATATTTCGTTACAAAGCCAACCAATTTCTTATATCTTGTTACATTAAAGACATGACTCACCACATCCAAACTCTTTTCAAATGAAGATTTAATTACATTATGTTGCAAGATGATCATCTTATTCATGGAATCCCAACAAAAGCATAAGTCCCCCATTGATGTTTCAAGGATCCTCTTTAAATTCCAATGTGCAACCTCAACCCTGTTACTTGTCGTGTTGCCTAAGTGCATGACCTTATCTGTCCAAGCCTTAACAAACTTTTCTTTATGTGGATTTAACCAAGTACTAATCACATATTCAGTAAATATAAGCCATGGTGAACAAACAACATTAAATGCCTCCACACGATGTTCATATGACTCTACATTTTCACAATCAACAATAGATCCCCAAGATTCTATCACTTGATCCCATGCCTCTTTTGGATGAACAATCATTTTACATTTTGCTTTAACATTTTTATCAATGTGAAAATGACATAACAAATGAGCAGCTTCGGGGAGCACAACATTTATTGCATTCATTAGAGTAATATCTCTATCACTAACCACAACCTTTGGGTATGAATCAACTCTAAAAAACAAACCTCTCAGCTTCTCAAGGGCCCATACAAAGTTATAATGACGTTCTGATGCGAGTAACATAAATGCAGCACTGAAGGTCAATCCCGTTGGGGTAACACCAACAACTTCAACACAAGGACATCCTATACGTACTGTCCATCATCAATTCAATATTAAAGGCATTCAATAACTTCACTAAATTAGGGTGTGTCCAAAATAAATCTTGCACAACATTCATCCCTTCTTCAAACCTAGACCAATGGACATACATATCTCGCTCAAGTAACATCATCAATTGTTGCATTTCAGTTCTATCACCTCGTTCTGATTTTCTGTACAAATATCGTGCATTGTAAACTTGTTTTTTTGTGGTCACATTTTTCTCATTATGCTCTTTCATTGTTACCAAAATATTTATGGGCTTCACTGCACTGTCTTTCATGTCCATAAGCATTGAAATCTCTAGAACATAACCAATGAAATCTCCATAACCACCAATGCTCTTAAAATAAAACTTAATTCTTACCTCTAGAACCCAACCAACACTTCGACAACGTAGCCTACTCCTCCACCTTGCTCCAAACAACTACAAAGACCCTCCACCAACGATTGATATTGAATGAAGAAGATGAACAGTGGCAAAGAAACTCCAGCATGGTACCCCTTTTCAAATAATACACTACAAGAAAATCATCAAATAAAAACCAATTTTTAGAGACCAAAATAATTAGTTGCAATAGTAACTAAATTAGAGACCATTTTAGAAACTAAAAAAAAATGGTTTCTAAATTAGTTTATATTATTGTTAAATAGTTTCTAAATTGGTATCTAATTAGCTACCAAGATTTTAACTACTAATTATTTAGATTCTAAATTTGGTAGCAAAAACCTTGGTTGCTAATTAGATACTAATTTAGAAACCATTTAACAAAACTAATTTAGAAACAAAAAAAATATTTAGTCCCTAAAATGGTCTCTAATTTAGTCACTATAACAACTAATTAGTTTTGGTTTCTAAAATTGGTTTATATTTCATGATTTTCTTATAGTGATAGGTCAAGGTCAATTTTGGGATTTTTAAAATTGTGAGGGTGCAGGAAGAAAAATGTAGGGGTCCAGGAATCCTACAATTTAAACCATTTGAATTTTATGCTTAGAAATATTAAAACAATATAGAAAAACACCAAACACTTGTAATTTTCTCAAAGCATAATCCACAGGTTCATCAAATAAAATATCATTCATTTAAAATAACCTTATATATATGATTATTGGTTAGTTGTGCAGTGTGGAAGATTGTTGGTGATTGTTAAGGTGTGGAAGAGAGAAATAAAAGAGTGTGGAGAACAATGAAAAAAAACTGGTATTATTGTGAAACTTTTGGGATAAAGTTGATCTGCCAGATTACAGAAGCTTTAATTTGACAAGAAATGGATTAGACTGTGGAAGGAGTCCAATACTTAAATTCTTTCAAAAATTCACCACCTCATTCTCTTAACATATTTTCAATGCAGTTTTTTATTATAGTTTTCTGAAAATTTTAATCGTTCTTTCTTTCATGATTTTGTTCTGTTGTTAGGAAGGAATCAGAGGCAAACAATACAAGCTTAAGCTGCCACGCCATGGGATTCAACTTCTTTTACATTGTAAGGCTCAAATTCAACCATATTGAAGAAAACAAGTATATAGTGGTGAATAATGTTAAACATTGAGATAATAATAACCTTTCGAAGTAGTCAAGGAGATACCAGCCAATGATACACATTATTTGTATAAACTCTTTCTAAGAGAAAAGTAAAATAAAATAAGATTTGATTTTTTTTTATAAATTAAATTTAGTTTATAAACTAATTTTATTCAAACAAACCTTATATAAAAAAATAAAATATTGTACTTTATTCTTTCATTACACACATGATATTAGTAGATCCTCTGCAGAATAAAGTAGGTCATTAATCACAACCATTGCATCACCAGAGAAGTTGATGCATTAAGGATATTGAGGCTTCTTAACCATACGTGTCAAATTAGCTATTTTGTGTGTTTCACATTTTAAAGGTGTGAGCATTCAATGTAATTTCAGTTCAGAGTTTTAAATTTCATTAATTTATTTATTTTATTCTGTAACTGTTATTTCAATGCAGAAAAATAAAATATAATTGTTAATTTTCCATTTTGAAGATTGCAGAACATAGCGTGAGATTATTATAAGTCACACAACAGTTACCCTTTACCTTTTTTCTTTATTTAGTGTCAATGAAAACATGAGGGGGAAATTTGCACTCCAAATTTTAGTATTTGCTTAGAAGCCTTTGTCTATTAAAACCCAGGTACATTACGAAAGCCAAAGACATCTAAACAAAACATGGCTTGAAAACTCACAAACCAATCACAACTACAGTCATCTACAAACTCACGGCAAAAGAAAGAATTTAGCCTACAAATTGGCACACAAAAAGAACACAAAATAAAAATCAGCATTGGTTAAATACAATCCAAAGAAACTGTTAGAATATATGACATTAAACGAGATGGGGTGAATTGTTTAAGAGAGATTTTTGAAAACTTTTTCAAGTTTAACAGAATTCTTTGTGTGAATCCAGAACATGAATCAAGTTAGCCAAGAATTTAAGTAATAAAACTGCACAACAAAAGAAAAACAATCGGTTGTTTATATCAGCAAAGCTTAAAACAGAATTTAAATGAGTTCAGGGTAAGAGAGAAATACACCAACAATTTATACTGATTCACTCTTAAACCAAAAGTTACATCCAGTCCCCAGAATACCACTAGGAAATTCACTAAACAATCAAACCTGATTATAAAACAGAAAATACCAAAGTAGTGACCTTGAACCCTTCAAGAAACACACTACATTTGGCAAAACACACCTAGAGTATTGATCTTGAACACCTCAAGAAAACACAATACTCATTTTCAACATAATACCAGAAATACAGTAGATTTAGAAAGGATTACACATGATCACAGTACAATCTGAATTAAATACAATTGCAATCCTATTCCACTCTCTTTGAAAACCCAAAGCTTGATGTGAATCTTGAAATCTTATAATCAAATTTGTCAAACTGAATTTCTCAAAACTGTTTCCTACTTATTTGAAAACATAAACAAACCATTTGTATTTTCCAAAGATTGGTCAAAGTAATTAGTGAAAGAGCGTATTTAGTTGGAAAACATTTAAAGCAGATTCACCATTCAAAACTTAATTCTGTTAGGATTTTCAAAGAAACAATCGGTTGAAACCACGAAACAACCGGTTGATTCGACAAAACAACATGTTGTTTTTCACTTAGTTGGAAAAACATTCGATTTCAAAAAGGTTTTAAATCACATCATTTTTAGATTCAACAAAGGAGTGGATCACATTTTATTCTACCCAGATCCCACCCAAACACAACAACAACACCAGTCTTTCATCAAACAACTTGGATTTGGATTCTTCAAAGCACTTGATCACTCTTGATCAACACAAACAACTATACAAATAGTAGTATGTCAGATTGTCTACGTTCCTAACTTCTCATGGATACAAAGAGTGTCATTTTGAATATTATTTATTTCTCAAACATCAATTTGCTTCCATCACATCCTTACTTATTTAAAAGAACTTGGTGATTTAAATTTTTTTCTGGATTTTGAAGTGAGTCGCACTACTACTGCATTAATCTTTGTCATCATAAATATGCCTTGGACATTCTCATTGATACTAACATGTTTGGATCTAAACCAATATCCATTCCTTCTTATTATACTAAAAGACTTTATTTACATTCTAGCTCTCATTTCTCAGCTAATGATGTTGTCTCATCCAAAATGTTAGTTGTCAGATTGATTTACTTGACGAACACAAAATTTGATATTATTTTTCTTGTGCAACACTTGAATCAATTTGTTACTCCATCTACTTCTGTACACCAACAAGTTTTCAAATAGTATATTGAAATAGATTAAAGGTTCTCTGGGTGCATGTATTTTCTTCCCATTGTTGGTTTCATTAGTGGGTTTTAATGATTTTGGTTGTATAGACATAAGAAGATTTATTGTTGTTTTTCATTTAAGTGGATTTCACTATGATATCTTAAAAATGTAATACGCAAGCTACTTTTGAGACATTCGTTCAAAGCTAGTAATTCTTTACTTATTGATTTTAGATACATTTTCATGAACCTATTGTGATGTAGTGTGATAACAACTATATCCTAGATATTATTGTTTTGTTATGATAGAACAAAAATATAGAAATCATTGTGACACAATTCGTCAAAAAGTACAAGTTGGACTTCACAATTTTTTTTCCTATTTCTTCCATAAACCAACTTGTTGACATGCTAAATGATTTTGAAAGTGGATTTTAATATATAATAATAATAATAATAATAATAATAATAATAATAATAATAATAATAATAATAATTTAGTGTATATTAAAAAAATAACGAAAATATATTGTTTTTATTTCTTTTGCCTTCTTTACCTGATTTCTTTCTTTTTCATGGTTTCTTTTTTCTTATACTTTTTTTCATGACATAAACCAAATGTATGACTAACATACCCTCTGACAATGAGTAAATGTTCTTCTGGGAACAAATTATCTTGTAACTTTTTTAAGGTTGTGTTTGGATTGGGAAGGGGATGTGTGAGGATTTGAGGGAGTGAATTTGGAATGATATGAGACGAAAATGTGAAGAAAATGAGGTTGTATAGAATGAGGTATGTTACCATGAATTTGTTAGAAAAGTTTATTGAAGTATGTGAGTGATGTGATGATTGTGAGAAAATTTTTAATTTTTTTAAAACGTGTAAAATGTAAGTTTAAAATTTTATCATTGTCTTTAAAAATATTTGAATAATAAAATATAAGTATTTATGTGTAGATTTTAGTTAATTAGAATTGTGTATCATTTTCGGTACCATAAAATAATTATTTTAAAAAAATAAAGTTACTTAACATTGTTGAAACATGAAAGAGGACATAAAATAATTTTTTCCGTTATAATAGAATTTTTAATATTGGAAATTGTAAAAATTATTTGAAAAATATTATTAATCAAATGTCTTACTAAAAAATATAAATTATATAATTATAAAATACCTGTTTTATTTATTTATTTTGAATTAGTAAGAATTTATAAAATAATGCAATTTTTTTATTCATTATGGATAGAGAAAATCTGGCATAAAATCATGTAATTTAGATATTATTAACACATTTAATAGTTTAATATTTGTAAATTTATTAGTAGGATTGTATTGTGGTCAATAAATAAATTCAAACAGTTCCCCATTGAAGCGTATATGATGTATATGATTTATATAAGGTATGAGATAAATGAAACATAATCAAATTACATGCAATCGTTTATCTAATTAAAATATTAACATATCGATTATTTATTGAAATGTTATAATCTTTTGTGTTAAGAATAGGTAAAGTAAAAAGTACTTCTAAATTATGTAATTTGGAAACTAATATCAAAAAATACTTTAAAATTACATAATTCAAAATATTATAAATAAATATTTTTAAAAATAAAAAAAATTATGGAGGTGGGATAATATGGAGATGGAGATGTAGAAAGAAATAGTAAAAAAAAAACTAGGTTGTGGAGGCCCACCCTTTTTGTATCAAAAGGTAGGATTTTTATTCCATATAAATTAGAAACCAATTACAAAATAATCTTCATTTAAATTTCATCTATCCATCATTATTTCCAAAAAAGAGAGAGACGAAAGCATAGCGAAAAATTATAATATAACACCATTTCAATAAAAGCAAAACCAAGTGAAAAGGCAGCCCAATTTTATTATTTGTTATACAAAATATGCAGGTTGAATCATATTGGGTCCTTTTATTGTATTTATTTTTTTAATAAAAAGTTAAAATTCTATTTTTATGTCTTTGTCTTATATGGTTATTTTAATATTAAGCAATTTTCTGTTTTTTTAAAGAAACAAAACTTATCTGCCTTTTAAATAACTGATTTTTTAAGAAATTATTTATTAAAAATACTTATTTTAAATTTAACCAGATTGACTCATTATTAAATTGTGCAACTTCTAGTGGACGTGATATAGTGAAGCAAAAGAAAAAAAATTGAAAACAAATCATTAAAGAAAAAAAAATCATATAAACACCAAATCATTTATATGATTTGTTTATAAAGACGCTTTAAATATCATAAAACAATCTAACATGTTTCCTTTTATTTTAAATATAAATAAAATTTGTTTATGAACTAAAACATAAGTAAATTATAAATAACTCAATTATATTTAATATTATTATTTAAACGAATTTTTATAATCAAACTTGTCTTGATGATCTTCAATGAATATAATTAAGAATGATTTAGAAACTGTAATTTTTCTTTTTTATAAAAGAAAAAAAAATACGATCATCCTAACATACTCATAAGTATTTGTTATGAATATGTGTTTTTTATTTATGAAATTTTTTTAAATAATTTTTTTTAGAGAATGTAGGAATACATCTTGTTACATGTTATGCGTATGTGGTTTACTGTATAATATGTTCATTTCACACAGAAACCTGAAACGTAAATTTATATATATAATAAGCTTGAAAACGAAGAAAAACGACCTCAACTTTGAATTTTTGGGACTAAGATATTATAAAATACAAATTTCTAAAGTTATATGTCCTTTTATAAAATATAAAAGAAACCATGCCATTATAAAATAAAATCTCTAATTCATGTCTTTACATAACATACAAAAGACAAAGATGAAAATATCATTAAACAATAGAACTAAAAAGTGAAACAAACCAAATATTTAAGTTGTAATGAAGGATAAAAACTAATACAATTTCTTCTGAAAGTTAATTTTTTTCTTAAAAAATCTAAACCCATAAAAAATAATAATTACTATTGAAACTAATTTTATTGCCACCACAAAAACAAAAATTTATACTAAAAATGAAACAGCCCCCCAACACAGTCTCACCACAAACTTATCTGTCAGTAGAAAATAGGTTTATTTGAATAAGTTTGAAGTTTGGGTTCGACCGTTGCATCAAAATTCTTGTCTTCACATCACGCTCCTCCCTTTTCCATCCAAAGCCACACGCCAGATATTGCTTTTGCTAAATCAGAATTATCAGTAATCATCAATTTAAATAATTACTACATCATTAACCACTAATTTTTCTCATAATCTTCATTTGCTTTTTAATTTAAATGTTCCATAGATTATGCCAGCGGCATCATTCACTGAACTGCAGAATTTTGAATTTGAGTGTGTTTGTAGGATCTTTTGCTAATATGATCTAATTTTATTAAAATTAACCAAATTTTTAAAAATTAATTGATAACTCATGTGAAGATAATATGGATAGAAATTGTCTATTTTAATAATTTTTAAAATTATCTATTTTAGTAATTATGATATAAAATTTCACTACATTGGTAAAGAAAATGTTATTATTATTATTATTGATTGTATTTGCGTTAGGGTCGAGGCACTGGGTTGATTGTGAAATGTTGAGGACACGTGTCGTGAAATGATAGGTGGAAGGTATCAGATGAGACAAACCAAGAATTTCAAAACTGAAAACTAACAGTATATAAAATGGTCCTGCTCTAACCTCTTGCTCTGCGTGAACTCTATTTCCATCATAGGCGGTGGTGGCAAGCATAGCATTAATTCATCTCAGATTTTTTCTCTTTCTTCTTCTTCTTCCATGTAATTCCTCATTTTTTTTTTCTCCTGTTTAATTTTGTCTCAGTTTTGTTTATTTTTATATTTGTATGTATGTTTTTGTCTTTTAATTTCTCGAATTTCGAAAGTTTTCTGCTGAAGGAAGTGACATTCTTCGGAGGAGTTTATGTTTGTCTGTATGCGGTGCCTTGTGAAAGACGAAGTGGCAGTGTTAGTGTGTCTCAGTCGGTGCATTTGTCCTTCCATCAAACTTGATATGTTTGTTTTTTTTTTTCATTTGTATATTGTGTTGTGTGACTTTATTTTTTATGCACTGTGAATCGATTAATTATAGTTACTAATCTTTGTGTGAAAACGATTTCGTTTACGGTGTAGTTTTTTTTTTTTTCGTATATTTCTATTGCTACTTCTTTCTGTCCAAGACATGCTAATTTAGTGATTGAGACGTGATGATTGTTTGTCAGTTATTATCTATATGATTTTTGAGATTTTTGTTTGGGGAAATCAAGGTTTTCATTTTGTTTTTTATTATGTGTTTTGCCATACATAGGCTCTTGGTGTTCGTGATAACATAGATAACTGAGGAGGGCTAAAATGATGAAGAATCAACCGTCACAGTGGTGGTGGCTTGAGAGCCACAATAACACAAGACGATCCCCTTGGCTTCAATCCACTCTCACAGGTACTGTTTCCTTCTTCTTATATTATTGGCTTTAAGAATTTTTATATATTTCTTTTTCAGATTTGTTTAATAGTTTTAAAGATTTGAGTTTGAAAAATTGAGAAACAAGAAGTTGCTACTTGGTTAGTTGAGGAGGAAGGTAAAAAACAAAAGATTTCAAGATTTTACTGAAATCATGCTGTTACATGTTCAATGAAAATTAGATGCACGAAAATTTCGTTAGTGCTGCTGCGATGGATTGATTTTAGCGGTATCATCATGCAATCAGCCATGTTTCTGATTGCACGAAGATTGGTGGTGTGTAATTTGTTACCCACCTACTCTAATAATAAGGGCATAATATTTGAATGATTCAAGGTCACCAAATCATTTTCTGGTCCTTTGTTATTACTTTTGCGATTTGACAAGTATTTAGACCTATAATTCCTCTTTTGTGACCAGTCAAGTTTCGGACCTACACGTGTCTCTCTACTTAAAAAAGAATTACTTGAGAGAAACATGCCCCTTTTGAAAAGAAGATACGAGGGTTTAAAGAAAGAAAAGAGGAACGAAAGTACTAGTATAGAAAAATGAAAAGGTGATGAGCCTTTGTTTTTTATATTTCAATGAGTTTTACTTTTCAATTTTTTTTTTTACCTTTTGACTTTGTCCCTATGCATTTGTTACTTCTAGCAACCAGTGTTTGTTGGATTATTATGGCATGCACATGGTTTCCTGGCCTTTTTCTTCATGTGTAGTTTAATAATGGGACGTGATTTTACTGTGCTATGTGTTTTTTTTTGGCAGAGCTAAATGAGAAGACAAAGGCAATGTTAAAACTAATTGAAGAAGATGCAGATTCCTTTGCCCAACGTGCAGAGATGTATTACAAGAAGAGACCACAGCTTGTGAGCATGGTTGAAGATTTCTATAGGACACATCGATCATTAGTTGAGCGGTATGATCAAGTCACTGGAATTCGTCAGCAGAAGACTGGAGGATCCCCCTTTTCTCCACTCAAGCATCATCAACCAGAGAAGTTGATGAGTTTTACTGATGACAATTATGATAGCTATTATGAGAGTTGTGATGTGGAGGAGTCTGGGGAATCTGAAATTGACGATCCTGAGCAAGAAGAGGAAGAGGATACAAAATTCAATAACAATGCAGAACTGGAGGAAGTTCAGTTTGTGGCTGCAAATGATGTGATGGAAATTGAGAGACTTGGTGAAGAGAACAAGGATCATAACGATCACAACAAGCAGAAATATAACATTTACGAAGCAGTGATGTTGAGGGAAGAAATAGAGCAACTCAGAAAAGAGAACAGAGTTCAGAAGGATGAACTCAACCCGAAAAGCATCATTTGTGGTGAATTGTTGATGCTGAGGGAAGAAATAGGACGACTCGGAAAGGAGAACAGAGCGGAGAAGGATGAACTCAACCAGAAAGATATCATTTGTGGTGAAGCAATGATGTTGAGGGAAGAAATAGAACAACTTGGTAAAGAGAACAGAGTTCTGAAGGATGAAATAAATCAGAAAAGTATCATTTGTGGTGAAGTAATGATGTTGAGGGAAGAAATAGAGCAACTCAGAAAAGAGAATAGAGGGCAGAAGGATGAACTCAACCAGAAAGATATCATTTGTGGTGAAGCAATGCTGTTGAGGGAAGAAATAGAACAACTCGGTAAGGAGAATAGAGTTCTGAAGGATGAACTAAATCAGAAAAGTATCATTTGTGGTGAAGTAATGATGTTGAGGGAAGAAATAGAGCAACTCAGAAAAGAGAATAGAGAACATAAGGATGAACTCAACCAGAAAGATAACATTTGCGGTGAAATAATGATGTTGAGGGAAGAAATAGAACAATTGGGAAAAGAGAATGGAGCGCTGAAGGATGAACTCAACCAGAAATATATCATTTGTGGAGAAGTAATGATGTTGAGGGAAGAAATACAACAACTCAGAAAAGAGAATAGAGGGCAGAAGGATGAACTCGACCAGATAGATATCAATAGTGAAGTAACGATGTCGAGGGAAGAAATTGAAGTATACATAAAAGAGAATAGAGTCAAGAATGATGAACTCAAGCCGAAAGGTAACGTTTGTGGTGAAGTAGTGATGTTGAGGGAAGAAATAGAACGACTCAGAAAAGATGAAAGAGCACAAAAAAGTACCCTTTGTGGTGAAGTGATGAAGTTAAAGCAAGAGAATAGCGCACAGAAGGACCATCTCAAGAAAAAAGACCAAGAGAAAATAGAGGTAATAAGACACCTGAGTTTAGCTATAGATATGCTGAAGCAGGAGAATGTAAAGATGAGAAGCTTCATTGCTAAGGAATCTACCAACAAATGGAAGAATCCGTTTGGATTTAAGAATTTCATGGGATCATTATCGGGGCAGTTGTTTAATGGACTTACAAAGAATCAACCTAGTCTTGTAGCTCTCTAGATAAGGTTCACAGAGTAAATAGCTAAGTTTTGTAGAACAATATTAGAAGAGACCTATGTACATGTCATGGGGACTTGCTCGAGTAACCTACAGATCTTGTATACAGTTTAGTATATTCCTAACAAATCCGAGTCTCTAGTGGATTTCCTTTGCACTTGTTTTTATTACTTTTTTAGCGACATATGCATATTCGGGTTGTCTAACTTTTTTATTAGTTATCTATATAGAAGCCCACCCAATGTGCTCAACTCTCCTTTTCATGCCAAAAATGTTTTCTCATATATAATAATGCTAAGTGCCCACGATGCAGAGTCACTAAAAGGTTCTTTTTCACAACAACAAAGCGATTTGTGGTTGTAATTCCTAGGGGAAGAAATCTGTGATTCAATCGATTAGAGGCCAATGGTAATATGTATAAGTTGGAGAATGTCCTCCCTGCATGTCCTGAATTCTACATCCAGTATACACTATATATGTAGAAGTAAAAGAAACTAAGAAATACTACTATAATATATACTAAAAATGAAAATAAATGTAACAAATACTAAAAAATAAAGAGTAGAGATCAAACACCACAAGTTTCCTATCACATTACATCTCCTGAGTTAATCCTGAACTGATATAATGACGAAAACCATTTCCCCTCAACTGTCATTTCTACACTTAAATAACCCAGAATATCAGATAGAAAACTTGAAAATGTTTACAACTCTTAATGCTTTGAAACATTGTACTACTGCAGCACTTCAGCGTACCCACAATGTCTTGCCGTGCACTTGATATACATACTAAACAGTAAACGCTGACAAAACATGCTTCGAGAACATATGTAGAAACTGCAACCTCTATTCACATCACATGCCATGAAGCTGCCTTATGCAAATTACCAGAGTGGCAAGATGTAAAACTGAATAAAGAGGCAGAGATACACCGTGGGAAGATGGGGCCAAAGCTGGCATAGACTCTGAAGGTGGAAAAGCCAAAGCTGACCCTGGATTAT